>NC_047109.1:78719919-78905042 GCF_902500255.1 Thalassophryne amazonica | reverse complement strand
GTGTGTGGTGTATATGTATATGTGGTGTATATATATATATATAATGTGTGTGTGTGGTGTTGTGTATATGTATATATGTGTGGTTATATATATATATATATAATATGTGGTGTGTGTGTGTGTATATGTATATATGATATATGTGTATGGTATATCTATATATATAATATAATATTTGTTTGTGTGTGGTGGTGTGGTGTGTGTGTATATGTTATATTATGTTGTGTGATATTATCTATTTATATATATATAGGTGTGTGTGTGTGTGTGTATATGTATATGGTTGTGTATATGATATAATATATATATGTTGTGTGTGTATCCTGTATTATATATATATATGTGTGTGTGTATATAGTATTCTATATATATATGTGTGTGTGTGTGTGTAGTAGTAATATATTATATATGTGTGTGTGTGTATCATGTATTATCTTATATATATAGGTAGGTGTGTGTGTGTGGTGTATAGTATATGTAATTATATATATATATGTGTGTGTGTGTGTATATGTATATATATATATATATGTGTGTGTGTGTGTGTATGTATATATATATATATGTGTGTGTGTGTGTGTATGTATATATGTGTGTGTATATATAAAACGAAACAATAAAATTTCTCCTCAGGCCACCATGTTAAATCCCCATATAAACCACATTTCCCATAATGTGTATCCCCTGTGAATCACATCGTTATTCGTGCAGATTTTCACATCTGTAGAGACAGAAATTTTTATTGGCCGATATTGGTATTTTTTCCCCAAAGTTATTGCACATGTCTAGAATTTTATATACAGTATGTCAGCATTTTCCTCAACTGCATAGTGTGGGGAAATAGATTAGTCATTGATGCTTTGAGTTTTTTATTGTGGCATGTTACCTGCTTCCTGACAGTCTGTGGTGACTAGTTCTGGACTTCACTTTAATGTCTGCTTGATGTACCCCGTTCTTCCCATTGGCAAAGATTAAAATAAAATCACAGCTTGTTATGCAATTCAAAGTACTACCATACATGGAATTCACAGTAGTAGTAAGGTCAAACTTGATAATCTTATCCAGGCATATTAGATCAGGGATATTCTAGAAACCCCTGTAACGTAACCCACATGTTCTGGTTGTGTCCGAAAACTGTTCAGCTCTGGCAAAAGCAAAGTCGCTCTTGCCCCCTTCAATTAAGGCCTGGTTGAATGATCTCTTGTTTCTTTTGAAACTGGAAAAAGTTTAAGTCTGCCTGCCTGCCACTCATGTGGTCACAGAAGCCACTGTTTTTTTGTTTGTTTTTTTTCCCCCCTTTTAAATTACTCCATTGTTGTGTGTGTGTTGTGTGTGTGTGTGTGTGTGTGTGTGGTGTGTGTGTGTGTGTGTGTGTGTGTGTGTGTGGTGTGTGTGTGTGTGTGTTTTGTTTTCCCCTTCCTTTGGTTCATTTTTGGAGTTTGTTTTGTCAATTGTTTATACTGTTCATATGGTTAAATAAAATGTATCAATTTGTATAGACTCTTCAGCTTCTGGGGCATGGACCCACTGCCTCAGGATTTACTTTTCCTCAGACTTCTCTGTTACTGACTTGCATCCCTGAAGATTGCAGGGTTTTTTTTTGTTTTTTTTTCTGTGCTGAATTGATTTTAAATTATATATTTGGGTACTGGTTTTTTTTATTTTTTTATTTTTTTTATTAATTAATTAATTCATTTGTGAGTTGTCCAAACTATAAACTTTGTATATTGTTGTTACTGACTGAGGCAAGGTTCGGTAATCTGAAAGTTCTGACTCTGTCCCCAGCAGCTTGTCCAGCTCTGCAGTTGCAATGTATAGCTAATGACATCAGTAGGTGCTTCCAAAGTTGGAGAGCCATGTAGATACTGGATTTGTTACACTTCTACAGATTTATATAAATAATGGTAATGACACGTGTTACAGGTGACACATGGCTGTCAGTTTGGGGAATCTGAGTCAAAGATATGCACAATTAATGGCAGATGGGATAATTGGTGTAAACTGGTGTAATACTCATGATACGTTAAAAGTACGTAATTCACTTTATAAACTGCTTTTGTGCTATATCTGTGTAGGAGCTGAAACACCTTATCCTGGAGGCAGCTGACGGCTTCCTGTTTGTGGTGTCGTGTGAGACGGGTCGCATTGTTTACGTTTCAGATTCCGTGACACCTGTTCTCAACCAACCACAGTCTGAATGGCTTGGTTCTTCCCTGTATGACCAGCTCCATCCAGATGACACAGAAAAACTCAGGGAACAACTCTCTACGACAGAGACAAACAACACAGGTATGAACCAAAGAACTACTTCCATAGCTTTAATCCCACATTTGTATGAGGTCGATATGGACAATGTGCCCCAAGCTTTAGCAGTTTTAGGGCTTATTGTCTTTCTCATAGACATGGACACTTGGCCTTGCTTGTGGGTTTAGCTCAGTGACCTGGTTTGCATAAAATAGATTTCTCCTCTATTTTGACCCCGCCTAGCTGGTGGCATAGCAACCACTTGTCGCTGTAAGCATGACACATGCACATGCCAGTGCCAACAACATCCTGCTTTGCTACTGCAGGGTAATAACCAAAAATAAATTTGAGCATAGAATAGATTTTTTTTTTTTTTTTGTGCTCAGAGAGACGTGAGCATGCAGAGAAATGAATCCCATGGCTGTAGGTGCTGAGATTTTTTTTTTTTTTACTTATATGTACAGATTAATCAAAGCAAATGAAACGGTGGGAATGGATTACATGCTGTGCACACACGTAGCACATCAAGCCCTACAGATTTTTCTTTTCTATGGCTCCTCTGTTGCTCTTTGGCTGTACTTTGGACATCGTTATGCACACTTTGGATATCTGGTCCTTTAAAGCCACACAGCCTCTTTTCTTTTTTTAAATATGGCCATTGGGTATTGCGAAGACTTTGTGTCCATCTGTCTGTGCTCTGCATAAGTCCAGTCCTATTACTGCCAGAGTCTTCAAATTGACAGGGAACATTCTTGGGACACAGACCTTGGACAAGTTCAAAGATGGCCAACCTTGACCTATTTTAAGAGGTTGTGACAGCCATTCCAGCCATCCTCTGCCCAAGGATCCTCTGAAAAGTGTACATTTAGAGTTAGCAGCAAATTCTCACAGTCAGAAGACCCAGAACATGTTTTTAAGGCTATGCAGAAATCGTATATTTTGTTCATATCAGTTGTCCTGTGATTGCCTAAAGATACGATTTTTCCTCCTCCTTTAAGGGAGAATGCTGGACTTGAAGACAGGAACAGTAAAGAAGGAAAGCCAGCAGTCTTCAGCCAGAATGACTATGGGAGCCCGTCGATCATTTATCTGTAGAATGAGGTGCAATTCATTGTATTAGAAATTTTGTAGTTCATTGCCTACATTGTGTATCTGAGTGCACAAACTATTCATATGTTCTGTTTATCTTTGCAGATGTGGTTCGTGTTCAGTGGAGCCATTGTCTATGAACAGATTGAACCTCCTTAGAAATAGAAACAGGTGAAAGAAAATAATTCTTGAAGTAATAAAATATCTGTTGCAATTTTTGAAGAAATAATATAATGTTTAGCCTAGGAGAAAGAGGATGTGTATGAACACTGTTTGTTGACATTAGAATAGGATTTTGAGATTATTAAGACACCTTGACACTGGCACGCAATATGGCGTGCAGTGAGTAAAGTCGTCATAAACTGTTGTAAACTGTGCACACCCGTGTGCCAGTGTGAAAAGAAAATTTTGAAATGTTCGAAACTTCTGGTATGCATTAATTTTGTGAACTAGTCATGAACATTGTGCAACCAGTTTGACAACACTGCGTGTCAATGTGTGCAGGCCATCTGAATGATTATGAAAAACAGAATTTTACATTACTTAACTCATAAGAAAGAATGAAAATGCAGCTGTTTTATCAATCCGTTACTATATATATATACACTCAACAAAAATATAAACGCAACACTTTTGGTTTTGCTCCCATTTTGTATGAGATGAACTCAAAGATCTAAAACTTTTTCCACATACACAATATCACCATTTCCCTCAAATATTGTTCACAAACCAGTCTAAATCTGTGATAGTGAGCACTTCTCCTTTGCTGAGATAATCCATCCCACCTCACAGGTGTGCCATATCAAGATGCTGATTAGACACCATGATTAGTGCACAGGTGTGCCTTAGACTGCCCACAATAAAAGGCCACTCTGAAAGGTGCAGTTTTTCTGTCGATATTTTCTCAGTGATTCTGGGAGCAATGAGAGAATGGTTTCATCAGCCAAGTTCTGAGAGCAAATGTGTCATCTGCAAAATGATTGTTATATATAGCATGGAGTCAAGCAGGACAAAGTTTGGCGTCCACCGGGACGCATTGGCACAACGAATTGTGCGGCAGTGCGAGGCTCAAATTTGTGCAGGTATCAAGGTGCCTTTACACATTTACTGTCGTCACAGGATTGGTTTGGGTGCAGCCAAGGAAGGGGAGCCACAGTACGTCGTGGTCCACTGTACCGGATACATAAAGTCTTGGCCTCCTGCAGGTAAAACCAGCAGTACTTATTCATAGTGAATGTAGGCACCTATGTCAAACATTCAGAAATGTAACTTTCATGAATATTAAAATGTACCACCTTTTGTTAGTTACATCAACACATTTGCTTTATGATGTTTTATGTGTCTTAGGAGTGTCATTATCAGAAGATGAATCAGACAACACTCAGGGGAGTCGCTACTGTCTCGTTGCCATTGGGAGATTACAGGTATGATGAGGTCTTGGGGATAGAAGCCTTTAAGTTTACATAACCTGAAAAAAATGCAACTCACCATGATACCTGTGCACTTCATATATGGAATTTACTCAAACGCCTCGCGGGCCTGCAATTTTCCATAAGGAGGGGGGAGCATTTATTGATGTTCATGCACGTGCATGCTGTACACAATACAGCCTCATGGTACGTACAAACATACGTATTGCATGCAAGAGAAGCAGTGCAGACTCAAAACGGATGTTTTTTTTTCTGCATGCAGTAGCTGCTGCACAATTACATAAAATGGCTCCACGTAAACGTTGCAACTCTGCAGCATTCAAGCTAAAAGTCATGAAAGAAGTGGAAGAGAACGGGAAGCACCATGGTCCTCAGATTTTCCAAATCGATAGAAACTCATCCGGGAGTGGTGTAGACACAAGGATAAGCTTGCAACCCTGGCCAAAACACAATGGCTGCCTGGTGGCGGGGGAAGAAGATGCATTATCAGGACATTGAAAAGGAACCGATGAGATGGTTCCAGGAAAGGAGAATGGCAGGCATTCGCGTGACAGGGAAGGGTCTGAAATACAAGGCACTGCAGCTGCATAAGCAACATGGAAACCAGAACAAAGTTGATGACATTTTGTGGCAATGAGGTAGGGCTATTTCATTTTCATTTTACTCTGTTCTCTCAGGAATTCATAATTTCATGACATGCAGTATGCTGAAAAAAAATCAGGAGGCCCTTTTAATTGGGACGGTGGGCTTTAATGGTGTACGTGGTGTATTAGAAAACTAACCGGCAGTTTTATAAAAAAAAAAAAAAAAAAATACTAGATGGATTTGAATCACGTGCGATTACACCAGACATGCTTGAACCCGCGTGCGCATGCGTGAGTTTTTTCATGCGTGTCGGTGACGTCATTCGCCTGTGGGCAGGCTTTGAGTGAGCACTGGTCCAGCTGTCTCGGCTGAAATCCTTTGTCCGAGACGCTGCTGGAGACGGCGCGCGTTGCTTTATCAAAATTTTTTCAGGAACTGTGAGGGATATCCGAGTGTACACTATTCGAGCAATTCTGCTGGTTTTCGGTGAAAAGTTTAATGGCTGATGAGAGGTTGTGGAGTTTCTTTCGCTTTAAGGACAGCTCACAAAGCGGATCGGCGCGGCGCGGTCGGAGATGGCGTCCGTCTGGCTGTTTCGAGCTGAAAACTTCCTAATTTAAGGCTCTGTTCACCCAGGACGTCGTCAGAGAACAGAGAAGTTTCAGAAGAAGTCGGCATGAGGAGTTTATGCGGACATTCCACTGTTAAAGGAGATTTTGTAATGAAAAAACGTGCGAGCAAATTCGCTGAGTCGGTTCCGTGACAACGCCGCAAATCCGTCTGCGCCGCGACAAGAAAAACACCTCCGTGTTGAAAACCATTTGTAAAATTCAGGCAGCTTTTGATGGCTTTCAACAGGTGAGTATCTGAGAAATTGTTTAACAGCTGGGCATGTTCCAACTTGTCTGTTAAGGTTTCCAATGGAGATGTTTTTCCTGTCGTGACCCCCTGCGGTCGGGTCCGGCCCGACATGCGAATCTGCCCGCACGTTCTTTCATTACAAAATCTCCTTTAACAGTGGAGTGTCCGCATAAACTCCTCATGCCGACCTCTTCTGAAACTTCTGTTCTCTGACGACGACCTGGGTGAACAGAGCCTGAAATGTGGACGTTTTCAGCTTGAAACAGCGAGACGACGCCGCCTCGGAGCGCAGATCGCCGTCAGGTGCCGTGGGCCGTCCTTAAAGCGACACTTACAGACCAAAATCTCTCATCAGCCATTAAAATTTTTACCGAAAACCAACTGAATTTATCGAATGGTGTCCACTCAGTTGAGCCTTACAGTTTTTGAAAAAATGTTGATCAAACAAAACAGCAGTCTCTGAGCCATTCCTAAACAATGAAAAAATCGACGAGAGGGTGGGCCACTCCTCACTCAAAGACTGCCCACAGGCGAATGACGTAACCGACAGGCGTGAAAAAACTCTTGCATGCCCACGAGGGTTCAAGCATGTCTGATGTAATCACACGTGATTCAAATCCATATGGTTTTTGAAAAAAATAATAAGGTCGGATACTTTTCTAACAGACCTCGTAAATACGATAAACAAAATTTTATTAGTGTGGAAATGTAACCTTTAGAACACAGAAATTTTGCTGACCTCAAATATAAGCATTCCAAGACTAAAATTTCCTTTACAGGTGGAGCTGTAGACATGTACTGTTTTCAAAATCATATCAACAACAGCTTGAAATACAGTGAGGAAAATAAGTATTTGAACACCTTGTGGTTTTGCAAGTTCTCCACTTAGAAATCGTGGAGAGGTCTGAAATTTTCATCTTAGGTGCATGTCTACTGTGAGAGACATAATCTAAAACAAAATCCAGAAATCACAATGTATGATTTTTTTAAATAATTTATTTGTATGTTACTGCTGCAAATAAGTATTTGAACCCCTACCAACCAGCAAGAATTCTGGCTCACACAGACCTGTTAATTTTTATTTAAGAAGCCCTCTTATTCTGCACTCTTTACCTGTATTAATTGCACCTGTTTGAACTTGTTACCTGTATAAAAGACACCTGTTCACACACTCAATCAATCACACTCCAACCTGTCCACCATAGCCAAGACCAAAGAGCTGTCTCAGGACACCAGGGACAAAACTGTAGACCTGCCCAAGGCTGGGATGGACTACAGGACAACAGGCAAGCAGCTTGGTAGAAGACAACAACTGTTATGATTATTTATTAGAAAGTGGAAGAAACACAAGATGACTGTCAATCTCCCTCTGTCTGGGATTCCATGCAAGATCTCACTTTGTTGGGTGAGGATGATTCTGAGAAAGCTCAAAACTACACAGGAGGACTTGGACAATGACCTGAAGAGAGCTGGGACCACAGTCACAAATATTACATTAGTAACACATGATGCTGTCATGGTTTAAAATCCTGCAGGGCAGCAAGGTCCCCCTGGTCAAGCCAGTACACATCCAGGCCCGTTTTAAGTTCACCAGTGACCATCTGGATGATCCAGAGGAGGCATGGGAGAAGGTCATGTGGTCAGATGAGACCAGAATGGAGCTTTTTGCAATCAACTCCACTTACCATGTTTAGAGGATGAGAACAACCCCAAGAAAACCATCCCAACTGTGAAGCATGGGGATGGAAACATCATACTCTGGGGGTGCTCTTCTGCAAAGGGGACAGGACGACTGCACCGTATTGAAGGAGGATGGATGGGGTCATGTATTGTGAGATTTTGGCAAACAACCTCCTTCCCTCAGTAAGAGCATTGAAGATGGGTCATGGCTGGGTCTTCCAGCATGACAATGACCCCAAACACACAGCCAGGGCAACTAAGGAGGGGCTCCATAAGAAGCATTTCAAGGTCCTGCAGTGGCCTGGCCAGTCTCCAGACCTGAACTCAATAGAAAATCTTGGAGGGACCTGAAACTCCAAACCTGAAAGATCTAGAGAAGATCTCTATGGAGGAGTGGACCAAAATCCCGGCTGCAGTGTGTGCAAACCTGGTGAAAACCTACAGGAAACGTTTGACCTGTTGTGAAAAGTGTAGGAACACGGACCCACAACAGGGGGCGCAAATGAACGGACAATGGAATAAGCCAAATATAACAATTTAATGTTGTGAATGTGCACAACAGAGCAACAGACAACACAGTTGAGATCAACAGTCAAATAAGTTACGGTGATGTGTGAGCAGGCTCGAGGATAGAAGACGCCCATCCAGAAAAGAGCCGGATCCCACACGCCTTCCACTCCACCGGACCTGAAGCAATCCTGGAGCCACCAAGCGCTGGGGTCCCCTGGTGGCCACTACCTCCGGCTGTCAGATCGGGTGCTGCTGGCAGGAAGAACAGACAGGTGATGGTGGGTGCGTGAACACCCAGCAAACAGTTCAACATAAAGGTGGAAAGCACCTCTACCTCTCAATCACAATGCACACGGAGCTCATACAGATCCTGAAGTCACACTAAACAGAGTCTGCAAACTCAGAATTATGTCAGTCAGCACAGAAGTAAAGACGTTACCACTGTATGACACCAAAAAGGCTGAGACGTTTACTTGTCGGTAGACGATTTCTCGGCAGTGAGGTGAAGATGCTGCCCCGCTCTTATGGAGGTGTGGATGATGGTGATGAGTGACAGCTGGCGTTGTTGATGAGTGACAGCTGCCACTCCCGGTTGCTCCGGCGCCCTCACGTCCCTGAAGCCCGCACTTCAGGCAGGACGCCCTCTGGTGGTGGGCCAGCAGTACCTCCTCTTCAGCGGCCCACACAACATGACCTCTGTAACTGCAAACAAAGGCTACTGTACCAAATATTAACATTGATTTTTACAGGTGTTCAAATACTTATTTGCAGCAGTAACATACAAATAAATTATTAAAAAAATCATACATTGTGATTTACAGATTTCTTTTTTTAGATTACGTCTCTCACAGTGGACATGCAACTAACATGAAAATTTCAGACCCCTCCATGATTTCTAAGTGGGAGAACTTGCAAAATCGCACAGTGTTCAAATACTTATTTTCCTCACTGTATATACTCACAATCCACAGGCTTAGGGCTTCGTCACTCAGAAGACCATGAAGAATGCACTCCATCCTGAAAATTTGGATGACCACAGTGAAGACATAGAAATTATGCCATTTTCAAGTTCATTTTGTTTAAATTTTCCCAAGTGCTTTTTTAACAAAACAAGAAATTTTCATTACAACATTTCTAAACATCCTAGTTTTGTTTTGGATGCTTACATTATTTTACTCTGCACAAAGAAATGAATTTATTCCACAGAAATCAACGACTACCACTATTAGTCCCCTGAAGAACGATCCAGGGCTGTAGAACCTCAGTTTATATACAGATTTCCGTCAGAATTTGTTTCCATGTTCTGTTTATTTTGTCATATAAAACCATGAACTTAAAAAAAGTATGTGACCCTGTGTAGGTGCCACCTTCTGCATCAGTCCATTATAGCAGTGCTAAATCCAGTGAGTCCAGTGTCTTTAAGTATTTTAAGCCAACACATCATGAGGACATTAATTGTTGAAGCTTTGTAGATGGAATTCTTTCCCATTCTCATTTGATGTACGACTTCAGTTGTTAAACAGTCCGGGGTCTCCGTTGTCATATTTTGCGCTTCATAATGCGCCACACATTTTCAGTGGGCGATAAGTCTGGACTGCAGGCAAGCCAGTTTAGTACCTGCACTCTTTTAGTACGAAGCCACGCTGTTGTAACACGTGCAGAATGTGGCTTGGCATTGGCTTGCTGAAATAAGTAGGGAGGTCCCTGAAAAAGATGCTGCTTGGATGGCAACATGTGTTGCTCCAAAACCTCGACGTACCTTTCAGCATTGATGGTGCCATCACAGATTGTGTAAGTTGCCCATGCCATGGGTACTAGTTCACCCTTTGTGCTGGTAACAATTTGGATGGTCGTTTTCCTCTTTTGTCTGGAGGACATGACGTCCATGATTTCAAAAAACAATTTGAAATGTGGACTCATTAGACCACAGCACACTTTTCCACTTTGCATCTGTCCATTTCAAATGACCTCGGGCCCAGAGAAGGCAGTGATGTTTCTGAATGTTGTTGGTGTATGGCTTTTATTTTGCATGGTAGAGTTTTAGCTTGCACTTGTAGGTGTAGCGATGAACTGTGTTAACTGACAGTGGTTTTCTGAAGTGTTCCTGAGCCCACCCCGTAAGATCCTTTACACAATGATGTCAGTTTTTAATGCAGTGCCGCTGGAGGGATTGAAGGTCACAGGCATTCAGTGTTGGTTTTCGGCCTTGCCGTTTACATGTAGAAAGTTCTCCAGATTCTCTGAATTTTCTGATTATATTATGGACTGTAGATGATAGAATCCCTAAATTCCTTGCAATTGAATGTTGAAAAACATTGTTCTTAAACTGTTGGAGTATTTTTTTTTTCACGCAGTTGTTCACAAAGTGGTGAACGGATGAGCCTTTTGGGGATGCTCCTTTTATACCCAATCATGACACTTACCTGTGGAATGTTCCAAACAGGTGTTCTTTGAGCATTCATCAACTTTCTCAGTCTTTTGTCACCCCTGTCCCAGCTTTTTTGAAATGTGTTGCAGGAATCCATTTCAAAAAGAGCTAATATTTGCACAAAAACAAAAAAATTTATCAGTTTGAAAATTAAATATCTTGTCTTTGTGGTGTATTCAATCGAATATAAGTTGAAGAGGATTTGCAAATCATTGTATTCTGTTTTTATTTACATTTCACACAATGTCCCAAATTCATTGGAATTGTATAAGCCGCACTTAGAATTTGATAAATGTAGAATGAAAGCAGACATTTTGAACATGTCCAAGGTTTGAATGCATCCTCTTTGTCCCTGGAGAACACACATGCAGCATTTCTGATAAGTTGTGTAGGTTCTGGCTTGGCTACCCTGTGTTTTGTTTCCCTGCTTATGTTGTGGAAACATGGCTGTGTGTGATGTGGTTATTATCTGACAAGCAGCATTGGTCCTAGTGGCTAGCAGGGCCCTATGATAGCAGTAAGGTTTAACATGGTTTGATGTGAATAAGTTCTCAACTCAGTCACATGGGTTGTGCAGCAAGTACATTCTGAATGCCGGTCCCAAGCCCGGATAAATGAGGGTTGCATTAGGAAGGGCATCCGGCGTAAAACAAACCAACCCAACTATGCAGACTAAAAATCAATTTTCCATACCAGATTGGTCGCGGCCCCGGGTTAACAACGTCCGCCACCGGTGCTGTTGCCCAACAGGATGCCGGTGGAAATTGGGCTACTGCTGGGTGAAGACGACAAAGAAGAGGAGGAGAACGTTTCCGCAAACAGCGGGAGAAGAAGAAAACTACAAGGGTGGAAATGAGAGTGGGGACTTCGAATGTTGGTAGTATGACTGGTAAAGGGAGAGAGCTGGCTGATATGATAGAGAAGAGAAAGGTAGACATATTGTCTGTGCAAGAGACCAAGTGGAAGGGAAGTAAGAGCAGGAGCATCAGCGGTGGGTATAAGTTGTTATACCATGGTGAGGACAGGAAAAGAAATGGTGTTGGGTCATTCTAAAGGAAGAGTATGTTAAGTGTGTTGGAGGTTAAGCGAGTGTCTGACAGGGTGATGAGTGTGAAGTTGGAAATTGAAGGGGTGATGATGAATATCATCAGTGCATATGCCCCACATGTAGGTTGTGAGATGAAGGAGAAAGATTTCTGGAGTGTGTTAGATGAGGTGGTGGAGAGTGTGCCCAAGCATGAAAGAGTGGTGATAGGAGCAGACTTCAGTGGGCATGTTGGTGAAGGGAACAGAGATGATGAGGAAGTAATGGGTAGATATGGTATCAAGGATAGGAATGGGGCAGGACAGATGGTAGTTGATTTTGCAAAAAGGATGGCAATGACTGTGGTGAATACCTACTTTAAGAAAAGGGAGGAGCACAGGGTAACGTATAAGAGTGGAGGAAGGTGCACACAGGTGGACTACATTCTTTATAGGAAATGCAAGCTAAAAGAAATCAGAGACTGTAAGGTGGTGGCAGGAGAGAGTGTCGTTAGACAGCATAGGATGGTTGTTTGTAGGATGATTTTAGAGGTAAAGATGAAGAAGACAGTGAGAGCTCAACAAAGGATCAGATGGTGGAAGCTGAAGGAGGAAGACTGTTGTGTGAAATTTAGCGAGCAGGTGAGAGAAGCACTGGTTGGAGGGGAAGCAATTTTGGACAACTGGAAAAGTACTGCAGATGTGGTAAGGGAAACAGCTAGGACAGTACTGGGTATGACATATGGACAGTGGAAGGAAGACAAGGAGACTTGGTGGTGGAATGAAGAGGTCCAGGAAAGCATAAGGAGAAAGAGGTTGGTGAAAAAGTTTTGGGATAGTTGGAGAGAGATAAAGAAAGTAGACAGGAGTACAAGGAGATGCGGTGTAAGGCGAAAAGAGAAGTGGCAAAAGTGAAGGAAAAGGCATATTGCGAGCTGTACAAGAAGTTGAATAGGAAGGAGAAAAGGACTTGTACCAATTGGCCAGACAAAGGGACAGAGCTGGAAAGGATGTGCAGCAGGTTAGGGTGGTAAAAGATGCACATGGCAATGTGCTGACAAGTGAGGAGTGTGTGCTGAGAAGGTGGAGGGAATAGTTTTGAAGAGCTGATGAATAAAGAAAATGAGCGAGAGAAAAGACTGGATGCTGTGGTGAGAGTAAATCAGGAAGTACAAGAGATTAGTAAGGAAGAAGTGAGGGCTGCTATGAAGAGGATGAAGAGTGGAAAGGCAGTTGGTCCAGATGACATTCCAGTGGAGGCATGGAAATGTCTAGGAGAGATGGCAGTAGAGTTTCTAACCAGATTGTTTAATAAAATCTTGGAAAGTGAGAGGATGCCTGAGGAGTGGAGATGGAGTGTGCTGGTTTCTGTTTTCAAGAACAAGGGTGATGTGCAGAGCTGCAGTAACTACAGAGACATAAAGCTGATCAGCCACAGCATGAAGTTATGGGAAAGAGTGTGACAGCGGTGAGATGCGCAGTCGGAATGACAGACTCATTCAAGGTGGATGTGGGATTACACCGAGGATCAGCTCTGAGTCCTTTCTTGTTTGCAGTGGTGATGGACAGGTTGACGGATGAGATCAGACAGGAGTCCCCATGGACTATGATGTTTGCAGATGACATTGTGATCTGTAGTGAGAGTAGAGAGCAAATTGAGTCTAGTCTGGAGAGGTGGAGATATGCTTTGGAGAGAAGGGGAATGAAAGTCAGTAGAAGCAAGACTGAGTACATGTGTGTGAATGGGAGGGAGCCCAGTGGAATAGGGCAGTTACAAGGAGTAGAAGTGGTGAAAGTAGATGAGTTTAAATATTTGGGGTCAACTGTTCAAAGTAATGGAGAGTGTGGTAGAGAGGTGAAGAAGAGAGTGCAGGCAGGGTGGAGTGGGTGGAGAAAGGTGGCAGGAGTGATTTGTGACTGAAGAATATCAGCAAGAGTGAAGGGGAAAGTTTACAAGACAGTAGTGAGACCAGCTATGTTATACGGCTTAGAGACGGTGGCACTAACAAAAAGACAGGAGGCAAAGCTGGAGGTGGCAGAGCCGAAGATGTTGATTTGGGAGTGACAAGAATGGACAAGATTAGTAATGAACATATCAGAGGGACAGCTCAGGTGGGATGGTTTGGAGACAAAGTCAGAGAGGCGAGATTGAGATGGTTTGGACATGTGCAGAGGAGGGACCTAAGGTATATAGGGAGAAGGATGTTGAGGATGGAGCCACCAGGCAGGAGGAGAAGAGGGAGGCCAAAGAGGAGGTTTATGGATGTGCTGAGGGAGGACATGCAGGTGGTTGGTGTGACAGAGGAAGATACAGAGGACAGGGTGAGATGGAAACGATTGATCTGCTGTGGCGACCCCTAACGGGAACAGCCGAAAGACAAAGAAGAAGAAGAAGATGTGAATAAGTTCTCACTAAATTTGAACAAAACTGAATTTATGGTGTTTAGCAACAGTAGACTTAATTACCAGGTGCAGATAAAGATACAAGATGTAAACATAGAGTATATGAAACAAATTTAGCTGGAAACAGCAAATTAGGTGCATTCACACTAAATTATCTAGAAGTATTTCAGTTATGGCAAAAGCAAAGCATATGTTGGATAACAAATCACTTCATCGTCTGTAATGTTCACTGATTTTACCTTATCCAAGTCACTGCTCATATGTCTGGGGTAACACTGAAAGAGCGCTCTACATTCACTCTTTGTACTGCAAAAAAAGAGCTATTTGAATTGTTCACAATGTTGGGTTTCAGGATCATACTAAATTATTATTTTTAACATTTAAAATACAACTCTGACATTATTGAATTGCAAACAGTGCTGTTAACGTATAAAATCAGTAATAATTTAGTACCTAGGAACTTACTGACGATGTTTCACGACAGAGATGGGAGGTATAGTTTGAGGGGAACACTGAATTAGGCCTGCAATGTTCCAGCCACAATGAAAATATTTACCATACCAACTAGTGGAGTTAAACTTTGGAATGGTCTGGAAGGGGAGCTAAAACAATGTCCAAACATCATCTGGTTTAAAAACAAATATAAGGGTCCCTTCACACATAACACGAAAAGACGCAGAAACCGGAAGAAAATCTGCGAACTAAAAATGAAATGAGGAACCGTGAAACATTCCACCAGCTGTCGTGAGGGACGCACGGTTGGACAGGCGTGCACGATACCGCGGCGAACACAAATATACAGGTCAATTGAGTTGATGCACACTGAATGAATCGATGCACTCGCATCGCGCACGTTTGTATCTAGATACCGGTTTGTATTGATTAATCCCCACGTCTAGCGTATATATATATATATATATATATATATACGTGGAGGTGTGCATGGGTAACTACTAAAAATGCTCTTATAAGCTGCCACTATTGCCCAAAATAAGAGGTTCATTGGTTGTCGCCTGTATCTATCAGAATCCAAAATTTTGATGTTTTACATTGTGATTGCATCTTGAAACCCTTGTATCTACCGTAGCTGGTTGTAAAATATTAATATTTGTGACCTTTGAGTAAGAACATCAGTGTTTTTTTTTTGTTTGTTTTTTTTTGTTTGTTTGTTTTTTGTTTTTCTCAGGCAAATCGTGGCGGAACAGCTCAACAAACCACGAAAACATTGAGTCGATGGGCAGGCATGAACGAACGCTCGCAGCAGAAACACAGTATGAGCAGCTGGAGAATGTGTAACCACATCGCGCAGCTGCTGCAAAAAAAGAAAAATACATGCCATCCACAGGATTCGAACCTGAAATTTAGAAAAACTCTGATTGCCAACCAGAAACTTTACCACTGTGCTATCATTGCTGGCCTGTAAATGGTGCGGAAAAATGGCTGAAATCAACAAGGACAGGGACGAGGTGCACTGTGTGCAGCTGCTGCAGCCCGACGCAAAGGCAAAAGATGTTTTATGTATTTCCATGTGAGGATAGCAGGCATAGACATGCGCCTCACAGAGGAATGTTGTAAGTTCATGTCCTTCAAAACACGGTAAGTGTTCTCCAGCTGGGACATCCAGGAGCAGAGATCACAACAGAAGTGGCTGTGGGTAGACACGCCCCCTGTCCATTCAGTGTCCAGACCAACGTGTCATTCTGTGTTTTGTGGTCATTCATTTTTATTTGTTATGTAATTGTGTATGTAGTTATTGTCATAATTATTTATATACCTGTCCTGGCGGTGGTTTCTGTGTTTGTAATGTGTGCACTGAGCCGTCATCCAGCTGTTAGTGTGCGTTGATCAGCTGACAGGCACCTCCCTGTGCTGTGTGTACTCAGATCTGGCTGTCCGGCCCCATGTGATCAGATCTGTACATACATATAAGCATTTTATGCAAGCGTGCCCCCCGGCACGCCACGTGTTGGAGGAAGCGGTGGGGAGGTGACACATGCGCACACGTGTTGCTTTTTGCAATGCCACACTCGTGGGGGCAGACAGATTTCACATCCAGCTCGAATGTGATTGTCTGCTGACTGTTTTCGTGCTAACAGCGCAAATGGCCACACATTTTCTAAGTGCCAAACGAGCAGTGTTAGATGTGCGTGCGTGTCACCTGGAAGTTGGCCAACACCTGCCGCGAGAGGGATCGAATGGGCTGTCAACGGGCACACTGTCTTTTAGCCGCTGGTGTGCGCAAATAGTTGTAGCAACAGGTGTATGAGGCATTGGAGGCAGCTCCGATTTTACACGTATTGCATACGATTCCTGTTTCATGTGCAGTTCATGCGCAATTTGACCACATTCGTACTATGAGTGAAGGAGCCGTAAGGAATTGTATTTCTGTTTCTTCAGGTCACTTGTTGTCCTGGTGACACGGATACAAATAGTATTAATGTTCCAGTGGAGTTCATCTCACGCCATAACTGCCAAGGCATGTTCACCTTTGTAGACCACCGCTGCATGTCTGCTGTGGGCTACCAGCCACAGGTGAGTTTGACAGAGAATGGAAGTGTCATCGATAACTGATGGACCTGGTCATGTGCCTACTGTCATGCGCTAATAAAATTTGTTTAACATGGGATTTGTGATTTATGAATGGTGTCATATCGGTTTTGTCTGTGTGCAATGCTGTGTATTTTTAGGATTTGCTGGGGAAGAACATTTTAGAGCTGGCTCATCCAGAAGATCAGGGCTTATTGAGAGACAGCTTCCAACAGGTGAATATGATCATCTTTTTTGAGAACTGATGTTTACTTCAGTTTTTATCTTGTTTGTACTACCGAATATTAAACATGGAAGCACTATCCTTATTTCAAAAATCAATTTTTAAGTGAGTTGTTTACAAAAAAATAAAAGAGGATTAGTGCTATAATCCTCTCCCATGGTTCTACACAAGGTGAACCGCAGATTAATTGGAAAGTTTACATAAGCATGACTTCGTGTCATGGTGACTTGTTTTTCTGTTAAAAGCAGTATTGTGCTCTGTTTGCTGCACGCTCATTTGCACATCTGGATCCAAAAAGAAAACTAAGAGAAACTCTCAAAAATTAAAGGAGTTGAGGACAAAATGTCCATTGCCTTGCAGCTGTGAGTCCATTGAACCAGGCTTCATGCTGGAAGTGCAAGCACAGCCGAGCTTGTCCAAAGTTCACGGCTCCAGAAAATAACAAGTATTCTCAAATTTTTCCGAGCATCTACTCTGCAGGACCACTGACCTGAACAAATTCACATTCAAATTCTGTTGGGGAGAGGGCTATATCTGAGTTTGAAATATAAGATATGACTGATCCAAACAAATTGTATGAGTAGGGTGGGTACCTTTTTTGGGGGGGGGTGGCAGTTGGCATTGAAAGGTCAACTGCTTCCAAAAGGGGTCGAAACAGAACAACTTGAGAACCACTGGCACATGGTAACTGCAGTCAGTGTCATCCTTTGTATGGGCTGTCACAAGTACCATGTCAAAATAAGACTGCCTAATTGGTGGTGATAAATCCATCACTGGAATGTGATTTGATGGAAAATTCTTGACATTTTTGGAATTACAGTATTCATATATAATTTATTTGGCGTGTTGGACCTTCTGTCTACAGGTGGTGAAACTGAAAGGCCAGGTTCTGTCAGTGATGTTCCGGTTCCGCTCTAAATCAAGAGAGTGGATGTGGATGAGAACTAGTTCCTTCACGTTTCAAAACCCTTTTTCAGGGGAGATCGAGTATATCATCTGTACCAATGTCAATGTGAAGTGAGTCACACATTCTTCAGCAGTTTGACCTACACTGGGGTTTACACAATTGCTTAAGTGTATTACATAGTAATAACATTGATGTCTTAAAGTTTGAGGGTTTGTTTTGTTATGAAACATCACTCTGTGTGAGTGCTCAATCCCCAGTTCCTCTTACACTCTTGCACCAGCCCTTTAATAAACTACACTCTGATCACTCTCTCCGTATACCTCTCCTCTGCACGTGTCTTGATTGTGGGGCAGTAGAAACTCAACTCAGGACCCACTCACCCCCATCTCCTCTCCAGGGGGTTCACTGCCCCCATCCCTTGGTCAAAACAGCCCAAAAGGTCCTGCTGTGGTTCTCAGCCCAGGGCAAGTGACCACCAGGTGAGACCAGGCCTGACCCGAATATCCTCCCCATGCATGGGAGAATGGGCTGCTTCTTCATGGGAGACTGCTGCTGTTTTAGGAAACAATTATATACATATGTATTTTTCCTCACTCTTGGTGGTTGTTCTCATTGCTTCTATCTGTTTTTCCAGCAATGCTGCTGTTTAATTTGAAGCATGTGCCATTGTACTTATTATTATTATTATTATTATTAAATATGATGTGAAAGTAGTTTAAAAGGGGGAACATTTAACAGTTCAGGTGGTGTAGCATTTTAGGTTGCATTTACACTGCAAGTCTTGATGCCCAGATCCAATTTTCTGTCTATCTATTTTGCTTTTTCTTTTTCTTTTTTGGTGAGTCTGGGGGTGTTACACCGTGGGTTTACATTTCCTTTTGTTTTTAAATGATCCATATCTAATACGTATGTTTAGATGGTTCAGACCTGCAACTCCTTAGATGTGAAAGCATGGTTTTGCACGTTCAGAGATTTCAAAGTTGGATACAAGCAAAATGTTCCAACAGATTGGGGGGGGGGGGGGGGGACTTTTCAATATATATAGCTGCTTAAATTTGCAGAAGACAGTCAACCCAGTAAATGAGACTTCTTTGGCTTGCTCAGGGCAGCATAGGGGTTTAATAGTTAGCACTGTTGCCTCACAGCAAGTAGCTCATTATCCCATGTTCTTTCCATGTTTGTGTAAGTTCGCTACCAGGTGCTTCGGCTTCATCCCACTTCCAAAGTCTTGCAGGTTTGGTGGATTGGAAGGTATAAATTGACAATTGGTGTTTGTGTTTGCCCTTGTGATGGACTGGCAATCTGTCCAGAGTGTACCTTGCCTCTTGTCCAGTGACCACTGAAATGGGCTCCATTACATCGTGGGCCAGCAGCCAAAAAAAAAAAAAAACATGCATGAAGACCATAGTTTAAATAAGAAGGCAGTGGAACTACACACTTAAGCCTGGGTCGAACCGAATAATGAGCCACGCATGGGTGTGTCAACAATTATTCGAAGAATGACCCACGTTTTCATCTATCACGTATCCGCTATGAAGGTGCCTCTCTGTACCCCGCATTTGCCACGTAGCAGCCTCTTGTGAGCCACAACCGACTTATCATTAGAGCCTCAAATGGCTTGCATCAACCACCCTAAGCCACATAGTGATAACGCCATGTTGGCGCACATTTAGGCATGGGTTTGGTCCATACCTCCAGCCCTCCCACACCTGGTTCCTTTAAAGTGTGGGTTTTCAATTCACAGATTCACAGCAGCATTTAAAGATGTCACATTTTTAGTGCAGTCCAAAAATAGACGCTCCAGTACAGACCCGCGGTTGTGCGCTGTGCGCCAGGCTGCTGTCCACCTGTAATGCACCAGACCAGCTAGAACCAAACCAAGGGCTCCTGGACAGCCACCTCTGTGCTCCTCGTTGGCTCCGCGGCTCGCTGGCTTTATTTCTTCTGCAGCTTTAAACACACACACACACAGTAGATCCCACTTCTAACTTTGTTTGTTCGTTTATTTCTGCAATTGCTGTTTTGCGCGCGCTACTGTCAATTCCTGGACAGCCGCCTCTGTGCTCCTTCTCAGTGGCATCCTTTCCATCCGTGGCTTGCTGGCTTTATTTTTTTTCCCTAGCTTTAAACACAGTCATTTTCACACCGTGATCCCACTTTAAACTTTGCGTTCCATTTATTTCTGCAAAATCGTTCTTTTGTGTGTGGTGCCATTCTGCATACAGAATGAGGTGGCCGCTTTAATTACATAAACCTGTGGATCACTTTATATATATATATATATATATATATATATATATATATATATATATATATATATATATATATATACCTTCCGCAGCTTACAAGTCACCGTGATACAACTTTTAATTTTGTGTTATATCTTCAAAATCGGTCTTTTGCGCGCTCTCCTTCTGTGTTGCTGCACAGCTCTGCTCTGCTTTTAGCAGCTTCACTGGAGTTATTTCTTCCGCGGCTTTAAACACACATCCACTTTCAAGCAGTCATCCAAATTTTAACGTTGTCTTCGTCCAATATTGACTGAAAAATCACTCTTTTGTGAGCTGGCGTTCTGTCTAAATGCTCGTTTGGAGTGTAATGAGTCACTGCGTCAGCACGCCGTGCACACACACAGCGGAGCTTGTGATCCATTAACAAGATATTAAATCAACCATAGACATACCTTAACAGCTAGGAACTGTTTTATCAAACTACAAAAACATTAAAAACAGTTACCTTAAGCTGTTCAAAATATATTCCATATGGTGCAGGAAAGAGAGGATAAAAACGTCCATATGAAACAGTCTGATTCCAGAAGTGATTAGAGGTGTTTTCAGCATCCAAGGTTTGGCAGAAAATGATTAATCTGCTACAAAATAATTATTTTATATACAGCGTCCAGTGCACAGAGCAGGTGGAGGTGTGTGCGCAAGAGGGCAGCCGCTCCAAAAATAGCCTCTTATGTCCTGCGTAGTTGCCAGGCATATGGATAATGGACATTTAGCAAACTCGTAAGCACCACGCAAATGCCTCTAAGTCGTCGCAGTAACTCATACACAAACTGCCCCATGCTGTTGTTGCTAACTTTTGAATATCTTGAAATTAGTGCCACACTCAGAGAGGAGCCTCATTAACTGAAGATAATGCCTCTAAGAGCCACTCAGAGCCACCATTCTCCCACGATAGTTGAAGAAACCCTCTCATAGCAAAGAAAACATGCTGCGTGGCTCATTATTCAGTGGGACCCAGGTTTTACGTTGTTGAATCACTAACTGAAATGAGGGTGGGGGTGGGAGGTAAACAACAATTTCTGCTCCATCTGTTCGCAGGAAATTGTAAGCATGAATGGGGAGGAGGTGAATGATTGAATGATGAGGAAATTCAAATCTGTGTATTTGGACCACAGTTGTATTGGCAGGTATCTTAGGCATATCTGATTTATTTTCACATATGTTTGAGGCCTAAGGATAGGCCTCAAACATAGGAGGATATCTGATCCCATGTGATTTTTTTTTTTTTTTTTTTCCCTTGTTGTTTTACATGTTCATGTTACATGTCTGATCTGTGCCACTTGAGCAAAACATCAGATTTGGGTGACTTGTTCCAAACAGTGTAAAAGCAGCCTTAGAAATCTTTTGCCGCCGATTATGTTGTTCTTCCCTTCTCCCTTCATGCTTTCCTCTTATGTTGCCTTGGTGACTGGTGGTGAGGTGAATGCTGTTGTGTTTTTTTATTATTATTATTATTATTATTATTATTATTATTATCATCATCCTTTGTGGGAGCCAGACTATTTCGAATAGCTAACTTCAAATCAGAACACTATTCCTTTCCACCTCTTTATTTTTAGGCAGCTGCAGCAGCAGCAGCAGGCAGAGCTGGAAGGAGGTGGAGCAAGAGAGGCTCTGTACGAAGCCGGACCAGTCACTCTCTCACAGGTTAGAACATGCAAACTTGTAAGAGGTATGTTGAGTTTGAGTAAGTGATTTGGTCACAATCTCAGCAACCCAGCTAAACCTGTTGCAGAACGGAGTTCATCACCTTCTTATAGAATAGTGTCTGATACAACGTAGCATTTATGATAACACACTGTAAACTAAACAAAACAAATAATCTTTAGCTTTGGCTGTGTGTTTTTTCAAGTCTTTGGTTGAGAAACATGCAGTCCAATATTTTCTGACAGTGAATAGAGGTTTGTCCATCTGCTGTGAATGTCAGAAAGTTAAAGAACATCAACAAATTGTAATCACAATGCAGGTGAGTCATCACGGGGCTCTTTTTGACAGGGGTTTGATTGTCTTTAAGAACATAATACATTATAGCTGCACCTATCCGTTACAGTGCACAGTTCAGAAAGTACTCACAGTGCTTCACTTTTTCCATATTTATGTAACAGCCTTTGCCATGAAGCTCAAAATTGAGCTCATGTACATCCTGTTCCCACTGATAATCCTTGAGATGAATTAGAGTTCACCTGGGGAAAAATTCACTCGATTCAAACCCCACCCTTGCCACATTTCTCGATGTAATAGTGGAATTGCATCAGGAAGGGCATCTGGCATAAAACTTGTGCCAAGTCAATATGCAGAGCCACCTTGGATCTGCTGTGGTGACCCCGAGTGGAAAAACAAGGGAACAGCCAAAGGAATTTACTTGCAGTGATCAAAGTTTTCCAGAAATTCACGGAAATCTGGGTTTTTATTTACGTGGCGAATGTTTCC
Organism: Thalassophryne amazonica; assembly: GCF_902500255.1. Classification (NCBI taxonomy): domain Eukaryota; kingdom Metazoa; phylum Chordata; class Actinopteri; order Batrachoidiformes; family Batrachoididae; genus Thalassophryne; species Thalassophryne amazonica. The sequence goes on along the minus strand of NC_047109.1, from coordinate 78,882,391 downwards.
GGGTTAATTTTAATAGCATACATCAAAATCCATTAATGTTCCACACCCAAACAGTTGGTGGCGGTAATGCACCATGTTGCTTTGCAAACCGCCAATAAACTTGAAAAAAGATTGGACATGATTTGGAAAGTCACACACCTGTCTACATATGAGGTCCCACAGTTGACAGTGCATGTCAGATCACAAATCAAGTACAAAGTCAAAGGAATTGTCTGTAGACCTCCGTGAGAGGATGGTCTCGAGGTACAAATCTGGGGAAGGGTACAGAACATTTCTGCTGCTTTGAAGGTCCCATTGAGCACAATGGCCTACATCATCCGTAAATGGAAGATGTTCCAGTCCACAAGGACTCTTTCTAAAGCTGGCAGTCTGTCTAAACTGAGTGATCGTGGGAGAAGGGCCTTAGTCAGGGAGGTGACCAAGAACCCAATGGTCACTTTGTCAGAGCTCCAGCATTCCTCTGTGGAGAGAGAAGAACCTTCCAGAAGGACAACCATCTCTGCAGCAATCCACCAATCAGGCCTATATAGTAGAATGGCCGACAGAAGTCTCTCCTTAGGAAAAGGCACATAGCAGCCCTCCTGGAGTTTGCCAAAAGACACCTGAAGGACTCTTGTACCATGAGAAACAAAATTCTCTGGTCTGATGACACAAAGATTGACCTCTTTGGTGTCAATACTGGGCGTCATGTTTGGAGGAAACCAGGCACCATCCCTACAGTAAAGCATGGTTGTGGCAGCATCATGCTGTGGGGATGTTTTTCAGCAGCAGGAACTAGTCATGATTAAGGGAAGGATGATTGTAGCAATGTACAAAGACATTCTGGATGAAAACCTGCTTCAGAGCGCTCTTTACCTCAGACTGGAGTGACGGTTCATCTTTCGGCAGGACAATGACCATAAGCACACAACTAAGATATCAAAGAAGTGGTTTCAGGACAACTCTGTGAATGTCCTTGAGTGGCCCAGCCAGAGCCCAGAGCGAAATCCGACTGAACATCTCTGGAGAGATCGGAAAATGGTTGTGCATCGAAGCTCTCAAACTCCATCCAACCTGATGGGACTTGAGAGGTGCTGCAAACAGAAATGGGCAAAACTGCCCGAAGATAGGTCCACTAAGCTTGTGGCATCATATTCAAGAGGACTTGAGGCTGTAATTGCTGCCAAAGGTGCATCAACAAAGTATTGAGCAAAGTGTGTGGTTACCGATGTACATGTGATTTCTTAGTTTATTTTGAAAAAATTAGCAACAAATTAAAAGGAGCTGTGAATACTTTCTGGATGCATGTATTTGTATGATTATAATTATTTAATATTATTTGATGCGCATAAAGATTGACAAAGTGTTTATGTGATCAGTTGCAATTTTTCATGATAGAAGTAAAAATTGAGAGAATATGAATTTAACTTTTTCAGAACAAATAAATCAGTGCAAGCTCTGCTTTAAAATCTGATTTATTTTAAAACCACTGATTTCTTTTGTAGCTAGCATGATGACTCATTTAACAATGGAAGGTAATTATTATCATGCTGGTTGGCCTTTAATGTTAATCTGCTCAGGAGGGTTGGTGGCCAAGTGGTTAATGCACTTGGTTTCAGTCCAGAAGGTTCTGGGTTCAAATCCCACCCCTGCCACATTTCTCCATGTAATGTGGAGTTGCGTCAGGAAGGGCATCCGGCATGTGTCAATTCAACAAGCAGATCCACCTTGGATTTGCTGTGGCGACCCCGAGTGCGAACAAGGGAGCAGCCGAAGGGACTTAACTACTTTTTCTGCTCAGGATTTTTATTAATGTGTTCATATTCTATACCCGCTTATTCCAGTTAAGAGTCATAGGAGAGCTGGAGCCTATCCCAGCTGTCATTGGGCGAGAGGCGGTGTTCATTCTGGACAGGATGCCAGTCTATTGTTCCACTTATAAACAGAAAAAGACATTCACATTCTCACCTATGGTCAGTTTAGAGGAAACAGTGCAAACCACTTAAGCCACTGTGCCACCCATTAATCTTATTTCAATATGAAATTCCTAAACCTTAAGACCTTGATGATTGGAATCGGGATAAAAATTCCTAACTGATAGTTGTGGTGCTCCTCAGAGGCCAGTACAGCCAGTAAGTGCTGCAGGGCCAGACCACAGCAAGAGCCTTGAGAAGCCAGAGCTCTACCCCTCCTTATTCTCAGGCCCAGGCCAGAACAAAGGTCTACCTTCCACATCAAGTCCCTCCACCCAGATCTACCCAGCAGCCAACAACTACACTACTGGCCACTCCAGTGATGCATACAGGTAGGTAGTAGGGCTGCACAATGTCATGAAAACGTCATCTTGCCAATATATTGGGGAATAATTGTGATTTCAGCATCATAAATATATGGTCTCGTGTTAAAGCTGGGATTGGGTGTAATCCAGGATCCAAGATGGTTGTGTAGTGTAGTAGATGTGGCAAATGGACAGAACCACTGCATGCTCCCAGCCTGTAATGTTACAGTCTGGGCCATAAGTATTTAGACAGTGGCACAATTTAATCAGTTACGCCTGTGTACTTTACAGTTACTTTATACTTAGACCTTCACCCATACAGAGCCAACAAACAGTTGGACAAACTGATTGTCAACAGAAATCATCACTCTTATAGCCTGTTTTCTTTAAGTAAGTTGGGATGGAGCCATGAACATCTCCAAAGTGCTGAACATATCTTGAACTTGATTTACTTTAGACATTATTACAGATGGTACAGTACTACATACAGGGTTAAAGCTTTCCTTCACTAAAATGGATTTCCATCAGTTGGGCTGCCAAAAGGCCATATCTGAGATCAATGCAGATCCAATGAGAATTTTACAAAAAAGTGGTGGTGGGGGGGTCCTTATTAGACCATTAGTTATGATCAGCACCTTCACCGATGATCAGCTGCTTCTGTTTACTGTTGTTGAGAGTAGTGTTATGTCCTGGGATTGTGAGCTTTTGCTGCAATGTCCCTTATGTGCACCAGTGATCCTGTCCCTGCATTTATGACATATCAGCATTTGCTGCAGCGAGTCCACTGTTCTGTGCAGCAGCTCCGAGTTGAAACAAAAAACCATTGCTATCATCTTTCTGTGTCTCAGAGCGAGCAAACTCACCCGCAGTGTGACAGTGGCATTTTTACACTTTTCTGAGCCAGTCTGTGAGTGTCCTCACTGTGGTTAAACTAAAAACATCTAAAGACCAGCGATACATTTATAAGAAAAATGAACACTTTTTTTCTTTCTCTCTCCCTCTCTCTCTCCACGTTATAGGACTCATGGATCAGGGACAAAAAAAAGCAATGGTCAGGACATCCCTAATTTTATATATTTCTATTTTAGTTATTAAAGCAAATTACTTAAAAAAATTTAATTGCACTTGTGTGACAGAATAAAAAAAAATAATAATGGAGCTCTTTATTACACATTTTAGAACAAACTTAAGAGTTGGCCAAAGCTCTGCAGATGTGCTGAAATCATTACTGATGAACAAATTGATACATATTTGGCATTATTTTTCATTTGGCCAAATAAAAATAGTTCTGGCTTGTCACTGATGTTTACAAAACTACTGTGGGCAGAATAATGACTGGGTCAAATGGCATCAGGAAGTGCAGTTAATCGAGAATAAATATTTGTGATGGGTTGTAGGTTGTATAATTAATTTATGTAATTTATAGCAAAAGTACTTGGTAGGCTTGCCTTCCAACAAGAAGGTTCAAGGCCACCATTCTCTCTGTACATCTGGAGTTGAGTCAGGAAAGGCATCGGCACACACAAAATTTGTCAAATCAACATGTGGCTCCCAGTATGAAGTGGAGAGGCTGTTGTGCTCCAGAGCCAACTGGAGAAGCCAAACGAAGTTAGTGTGTGTGCAGTTATTGTCTTCCAGTAGTTCACAATGGAGTAACCTGACTTTTTCCCCACCCCCTCTACAGGGGAGGTGGTATGACCCCACAGATGGCACAGCCGGCTCACTCAGCTGGGCAGATGCTGGCTCAGATGTCCCGTCAGAATGGAGCCCCTCAGTCGGTTAACTCTTCCAATACTGGCAGCCCCCTTCATGGAGGAACATCAGGAGGATGGGCTGCAGCTGGACCCGGAGCTGCAGCTAGGCCCGCCTTCAGTAACCAGGTTAGCATCCGACCTTTTTTTTTTTTTTTTTAAACCAGCCAAGCTTGAACCCTCGTGGACATGCGAGAGTTTTTTCACGCCTGTCGGTGACGTCATTCGCCTGTGAGCACGCCTTATGGAAGGAGTGGTCCAGCCCCCTCGTCGGAATTCCGTTGTCTGAGAAGTTGCTGAGAGACTGGCGCTGTGCTTGATCAAAATTTTTTCAAAAACTGTGAGGCACATCCGAGTGGCCACCATTTGAGAAATTCAGCTGGTTTTCTGTGAAAATTTTAACAGCTGATGAGAGATTTTGGATTGTTTCTATCGCTGTGAGGACTTCCCACGGAGCGGGACGTCGCGCAGCGCTCCGAGGCAATGTCGTCATCCTGTTTCAAGCTGAAAACCTCCAAATTTAAGCCTCTGTTGACCCAGGATGTCGTGAGAGAACAGAGAACTTTCAGAAGAGGTCGGAATCAGCAGTTTATCCGGATATTCCACTGTTAAAGGAGATTTTTTTGCGGACGGATTGGCGGCGTGCCCGCCACAGGAAAAACACCTCCGTTGGAAGCCTTAAGGACAAGTTGGAACATGCCCTGCTGTTAAACAATTTCTCAGATACTCACTCAGCTGAAAGCCACCAAAAGCCGCCTGGGTTTTACAAATGGTTATCAACACGGAGGTGTTTTTCCTGTGGCGGGCGTGCCGCGCCGGCTGCGAGCCAACGCGCCAATCCGTCCGCACGTCTTTCATTTAAAAAAAATCTCCTTTAACAGTGGAATGTCCGGATAAACTGCTGATTCCGACCTCTTCTGAAAGTTCTCTGTTCTCTCACGACATCCTGGGTCTACAGAGGCTTAAATTTGGAGGTTTTCAGCTTGAAACAGGATGACAACGTCGCCTCGGAGCGCTGCGCGACGTCCCGCTCCGTGGGAAGTCCTTACAGCGATAGAAATCCAAAATCTCTCATCAGCCGTTAAAATTTTCACCGAAAACCAGCTGAATTTCTCATATGGTGTCCACTTGGATGTGCCTCACAGTTTTTGAAAAAATTTTGATCAAGCACAGCGCCAGTCTCTCAGCAACTTCTCAGACAATGAAAATCCGACGAGGGGGCTGGACCACTCCTTCCACAAGGCGTGGTCACAGGCAAATGTCACCAACAGGCGTGAAAAAAGCCACGCATGCGCACGAGGGTTCAAGCTTGGCTGATGTAACCACACGTGATTCAAATCCATATAGTTTTTTTTTTAAATAAAACTGTAGGTTTCTTTTCTAATAGACCTTGTGTGTGTGTGTGTGTGTGTGTGTGTATATATATGTATATATGTGTGTATATATATGCATATTTTGTATAACTTTTTCAGTTGTTTTGTTTTGGTTTTTTTTATTACATAAGTACTCTACTTAAGAAAGATATTTTCCTCCAACCCACCACTCAGGAGATGGAGTTATTGTCTTCATCTTACCAGCAGGTGGCACCTCAGGCAGCAAAGACAATGTCTCCACCATTTGCTGCTGTGGGAGGTTTTGGAGGTGGATCATCGAACTCCTTTGGCCAGATGCCCACAGCTGCTGCCCCCACCCCTAGTAGTGGCACAAACTACCCACCCATTAATGCTCGTCCCAACCTCAACACTAATGGTTATGGTAGGTTGTGTGCATATTTGTGTATTTTCTGCTTTGTATGTATAATTTTGATCCTGTCTTGGTTTCAGTAAACCCAAAATCTGACATTCAGACAATTGCAGTGCTTCGCACCTCCAGCTATAATTTGGCTTCGTTTGATGTCAGAGGCCTGATCATTAATGTATTTTAGAGTGACCTCTGATTTGACCTTAGACCTATGACTTTGACATGGCCTGCATTGTGAGAGGATAGTCCACTGAATTTAATTGAAATTCCCCTATGTGTTTAAAACAGACATGGCCTTTACAGTAGCCATTTTCTCCTCCACAGTAAGGCTTATTAGACATTATGCACCAAATGAGTTAGATTGTCCTTTTTTTTAGGTAACATGTACATTTACCTGAAGACTTGCAGTAAGATTTCTCTAAGCAAAATTGTAACTCTTAAGTATGTTTTAAATAGGACATTATAAATCCCATTACTCATAATGTAGGCACTCAGCTCATAGAAATGTTAGTATCAAATTATGTGACGGTATCACGCTTTCATGCGAACATTAGACAGTTAGCATCACATTAATACAATAGCATGCTTTTGGAGGGCATTATGCATTTTCTGAGGCCTGATGTCCATGCCCAGTCACCCAAAATGACATTTTGGGCCGCATACCGCACGACAACTGCATGTTATTTGCATTATTATCACTTATTGAGATACACAACACATTAACAATATTTAATGTCGTTTCAAAACGCACGACACCCAGCAAACGTGTACATAAAAAGTTGGCTCACTTTAACTTTTGTCATGTTGGCTGGTACCGCGCTGTTCTCCAAATTCGCCAGTGCGTCCTCATCAAGCTGGCTGCTTTGGCTGTTGTTCGTTGTCGTACACTTCTCGCCTTTTCATGTTATCGTCTGTGGACAGTTCTTGGGTTGCGTGTACTATGACGTCATCACTTGGGACAAGTTGGGACATGCCTATCTCGGCTTTCAATGCTTACCAGTCCAGTAAGTATCAGAGAAATTGTGGAGAGCTGGGCTTGTCCTAACTTGTCCTCTGACACGCCGAAACGGAGGTGTTCCGTTGTCTCGTCAAACAGCGAATCGGTCGTTACGCACGAAGCCTCCGCGCGGCTTTCCATGACAAAATCTCTTGTTAAAAGTGAAATCTGCTGGAAAATGGCTGATGTCCAGCTCTTGTGATAACCAGAAAAAGTGCACGCTTCTGAAAAAATTCTGATGGAAAAAAAAAGTCCAAATCATTCCGCCATTTCCAGACAATGAAATTCCGACGAGGGGGCGGGACCACTCCTTCCACAAGGGGTGCTCACAGGCGAATGACGTCACCGACAGGCATGCAAAAACTCACGCATGCGCACGAGGGTTCAAGCTTGTCTGACGTAAAAACATATGAATCAAATCCATATAGTTTTAAAAAAAATAAAAAGGTCCGTTACTTTATTGACAGACCTCGTAGACATATTTATTTGTTGTGATCATAATAAAGTATATTGTATTTATCAACTCATATTTTATAAGTACTAACGTCTAAAGAAACCTAGTAAAATAGTTAGCTATTGTTATTTGGGAGCTATTCTATACTTTAGTTCGATAAATTTACAAAGATATATATATAACTGGATATATCCGTGGGGGATTGTGTTGGTAGTACAAGAACTCTGTTCACTATTGCAATGAGATTCCTGTCAATGATGAATGTATGCCAATATTTGAAGCCTCTATGCTTTCTGTGTCAGATGGTTCAGAGTCTGGGGCTCAGTTCCCGTCCCGAGCAGCCGAGGCAGTGTGGCCTCAGTGGCAGGGCCAGCAGCACTCGCAGAATAATGTAGAACACCATCCACACGCTCAGGCAAACCAGCAGGATATGTTTCCTGTAAGTAACACAAGCTTATTGGCCCTAAAGCCCTGTGTCCAAATGACTACAATGAACAGCTAACGACTGGGTTGTAATGTACGGTGAGAAACCATACTCACCTTGGAGCAAAGTCTGTCCAATCTGCTATCACAGATAACTGTTTTCTGTCTGTTCAATAGATTTTGAGTGACAAATCAGCAGAAATAATCCTCCCCCCTCGTTTACTTGAGCAGGTGCTGCAGTCACTGCGCCTCTTTGAAAAGTTGAATGATTTTCACCTGAAAGTGCTCTGAGTGGGTGCACAGAAAAACTGGACAGCTCTGAAAAAAGATGCTGGGTGCAGTTTTTTTTTTAAGGAGGTGACTGCCATATGCTCCGTTCTCATTTAGAGCATTTGAAAGAAGACACTGGCACCCCCCCCCCCCCCCCCCAAAATGCTATATGGACATGGGGCCTTAAAAAATACTTTTCCTCTCTATTTCTGTAATATAATTTTCTGTTTCACTCTGTACTTCAGGAGGTGTTGTCTCTGCTTGACCAGCCTGCCACTTTCAGCGGTGAAGACTTTGAGATTCCAATGTACCCTTCATTTAATGAGTGACCCGGCCAATCCTGCCACCCTCCACCTTTTTTTGTTTTAACCTTTTTGTTTATATTTAGCTCTTCTGCTCCATTTTCATTTGGCATTCTTGCTCCTGTGAGTAGCAGTCTTCCCTTTGCTTTGCATGGCTTAATTTGCACTATCATACACCAGTTAAAGATGGAGATACTTCTGGCCATATATATGTGAGGAGACTCAAAGACTTGGTACTAACCACAAGAGAGGTTATTATAACAATATTACAGCCATTTTGAGAATCATGTAGCTAGCACTGCCCAAAGCTCAGTAAGTTGTTCTAGATATGTTCTATGTTAATGTATAAAAACGCACAATCACCCATCACCATGAACAGACTGCACAACTAAAGAAGTAGGCACGCGCACGCTCACAAAGGCCTTTTATTGTTCACGTGTTCAGGGTTCTCAGGCGTCGATGAAGTGTACTATGCTATTTTCTCCTATCACATATAAACTTTATCACTCCAATCATTGATTTAAGCTCAGGACATTCCAGGGAACTACACCTCTGGTGAGATAAATTCTCAGTAATTGCACGCAAACCACTACTGCCTGTGTTGCCCTTGCTCGGTTTTGAACGCACCGCATGTATCTGCATGACAGCAACGCTTTCACACAGCACTTCTACGTTGTGGACACACTTGCTGATTTACAGATTGCTGTGCACACCGTGGTATCATCTGTGAATTCAGTTAATTGTCCAAGAAAAGTGTAGAGTTTTTTTTTTAAATCATTTTTTCATTGGTTTATTCACTTTAATGTTACAGATACACAATGCTTTAGTGTCTGCACTCTGTGTCGATGGGGTTTTTAGGTAGGCATGCTGTTTTTCTTTGCCTACATATGTACAGTGCATATGTGGACATTTGTATTTAAAAAGGATTCATGCAGTATCATTATAAACTTGAACAGTCATAGCAGTCTCTTGCTTGATTTTCTTCTTTTCTGCCCCACATTTCCCTGTACCAAGTAGAGTGCATCCAGAAGGTATTCACAGCGCTTCACTTTTTCCACATTTTATGTTAGGCTTATTCCAAAATGGAGTTTTTTTTTTTTCCTTGCTTCAAAATTCTACTTACAACACCCCATAATGTCAACTTGTAAAAAAGGTTGTTTTTTTTAAGATAAGACTTTATTGATCTCACAGTGGAGAAATTCACATGTTACATCAGCTCTTAAAAAACACAAGATGAGTGTGTGGAGGAAGATGTGCATCAAACAGCGTGTACAAGATAAGCAATAATAATAATACTTGTAACAATACAATAAAATAAGAAAATGAGGTAGAAATAGTGTGTGTGTGTGTGTGTGTGTGTGTGTGTGTGTGTGTGTGTGTGTGTGTGTGTGTGTGTGTGTGTGTGTGTGTGTGTGTGTGTGTGTGTGTGTGTGTGTGTGTGTATATATGCGAGGGCTGTCAATAAAGTATAGGTCCTTTTTATTTTTTTCAAAAACTATATGGATTTCATTCATATGTTTTTACGACATGCTTGAACCCTCGTGCGCATGCGTGAGTTTTTCCACGCCTGTCGGTGACGTCATTCGCCTGTGAGCACTCCTTGTGGGAGGAGTCGTCCAGCTCCTCGTCGGAATTCCTTTGTCTGAGAAGTTGCTGAGAGACTGGCGCTTTGTTTGCTCAAAATTTTTTCTAAACCTGTGAGACACATCGAAGTGGACACGGTTCGAAAAATTAAGCTGGTTTTCGGTGAAAATTTAATGGCTGATGAGAGATTTTGAGGTGATACTGTCGCTTTAAGGACTTCCCACGGAGCGAGACGTCGTGCAACGGTCTCAGGCGCCATCGTCAGCCTGTTTCAAGCTGAAAACCTCCACATTTCAGGCTCTATTAATCCAGGACGTCGTGAGAGAACAGAGAAGTTTCAGAAGAAGTCGGTTTCAGCATTTTATCCAGATATTCCACTGTTAAAGGAGATTTTTTTTTTTAATGAAAGACGTGCGGACGGGTCCGCGCATCGGGACGCAGCCGGCGCGGTGCGGCAGCACAGGAAAAACACCTCTGTGTTGATAACCATTTGTAAAATCCAGGCAGCTTTTGATGGCTTTCAATGGAGTGAGTATATGAGAAATTGTTTAACAGCTGGACATGTTCCAACTTGTCCTTAAGGCTTCCAACGGAGGTGTTTTTCCTGTGGTGGAGCGTTGCCGCGGCTGCAATCCGCCCGCACGTCTTTCATTAAAACAAATCTCCTTTAACAGTGGAATATCCGGATAAAATGCTGAAACGACTTCTTCTGAAACTTCTCTGTTCTCTCACAACGTCCTGGATCAATAGAGCCTGAAATGTGGAGGTTTTCAGCTTGAAACAGGCTGACGATGGCGCCTGAGACCGTTGCACGACGTCTCGCTCCGTGGGAAGTCCTTAAAGCGACAGTATCACCTCAAAATCTCTCATCAGCCATTAAATTTTCACCGAAAACCAGCTTAATTTTTCGAACCGTGTCCACTTCGATGTGTCTCACAGGTTTAGAAAAAATTTTGATCAAACAAAGCGCCAGTCTCTCAGCAACTTCTCAGACAAAGGAATTCCGACGAGGGGCTGGACGACTCCTCCCACAAGGAGTGCTCACAGGCGAATGACGTCACCGACAGGCGTGGAAAAACTCACGCATGCGCACGAGGGTTCAAGCATGTCTGATGTAAAAACATATGAATAAAATCCATATAGTTTTTGAAAAAAATAAAAAGGACCTATACTTTATTGACAGACCTTGTATATACGAGGTCTATTAGATAAGAAACTGACACTTTTATTTATTTATTTTTTTTTTACTATATGGATTTGAATGACGTGCGATTACACCAATCATGCTTGAACCCTCGTGCGCATGCGTGAGTTTTTTTCACGCGTCGGTGACGTCATTTCCCTGTGGGCAGGCCTTGAGTGAGATGTGGTCCCGCCCTCTTGGCTGAATTCCTTTGTTTCACACGCTGCTCGAGACGGCACGCGTTGCTTTATCAAAAATTTTTCTGGACCTGTGAGGAATATCCGAGTGGACACTATTCGAGAAATTAAGCTGGTTTTCGGTGAAAAATTTAACGGCTGATGAGAGATTATGGGGTGTTTCTGTCGGTGTAAGGACTTCCCACGGAGCGGGACGTTGTGCAGCGCTTCCAGGCGCCGTCGTCGGCCCGTTTCGACCTGAAAACATCAGAATTTAAGGCTTAATTCACCCAGGACGTCGTGAGAGAACAGAGAAGATTCAGAAGAGGCCGGCATGAGGACTTTATGCGGACATTCCACTGTTTAAGGACATTTTTTAATGAAAGATGTGCGCGCAAATTCGCTGAGTCGTTTCCGTGACGACTCGGCGAATCCGTGTGCGCCGCGACAGGAAAAACACCTCCATGTTGAAAACCTTTCAACAAGTGAGTAACTGAGAAATTGTTTAACAGCTTGGGCATGTTCCAACTTGCCCATTAAGGTTTCCAACACGGAGGTGTTTTTCCTGTCGTGACCCCACGCGGTCGGGTCCGGCCCGACATGCGACTCTGCCCGCACGTTCTTTCATTACAAAATGTCCGTTAACAATGGAATGTCCGAATAAACTCCTCATGCCGACTTCTTCTGAAACTTCTCTGTTCTCTGACGACTTACTGGGTCAACAGAGCCTGAAATGTGGAAGTTTTAAACTTAAAACGGCGAGACGCTGCCGCCTCGAAGCGCAGATCGCCGTCAGGCACCGTGGGCCGTCCTTACGGCAACACTACCAGACCAAAATCTCTCATCAGCCGTTAAAATTTTTACCGAAAACCAGCTGAATTTATCGAATGGTGTCCACTCAGTTGTGCCTTACAGTTTTGAAAAAATTTTTATCAAACAAAGCAGCAGTCTCTGAGCCATTCCTAAACAATGAAAAAATAGACGAGAGGGTGGGCCACTCCTCACTCAAAGACTGCCCACAGGCAAATGACGTAACCGACAGGCGTGAAAAAACTCGCATGCCCACGAGGGTTCATGCATGTCTGATGTAATCACACGTGATTCAAATCCATATGGTTTTTGAAAAAAATAAGGTCGGATACTTTTCTAATAGACCTCGTATGTATATATATATATATATATATATATATATATATATATATATATATACACACGAGGGCTGTCCGTAAAGTATAGGTCCTTTTTATTTTTTTCAAAAACTATATGGATTTCATTCATATGTTTTTACGTCAGACATGCTTGCACCCTCGTGCGCATGCGTGAGTTTTTCCACGCCTGTCGGTGACGTCATTCGCCTGTGAGCACTCCTTGTGGGAGGAGTCGTCCAGCCCCTCGTCGGAATTCCTTTGTCTGAGAAGTTGCTGAGAGACTGGCGCTTTGTTTGATCAAAATTTTTTCTAAACCTGTGAGACACATCGAAGTGGACACGGTTCGAAAAATTAAGCTGGTTTTCAGTGAAAATTTTAACAGCTGATGAGAGATTTTGAGGTGATTCTGTCGCTTTAAGGACTTTTCACGGTGCGAGACGTCGCTCAGCGCTCTCAGGCGCCGTCATCAGCCTGTTTCAAGCTTAAAACCTCCACATTTCAGGCTCTATTGATCCAGGACATCGTGGGAGAACAGAGAAGTTTCAGAAGAAGTCGGTTTCAGCATTTTATCCGGATATTCCACTGTTAAAGGAGATTTTTTTAATGAAAGACGTGCGGACGGGTCCGCGCGTCGGGACGCAGCTGGCGCGGCGGCACAGGAAAAACACCTCCGTGTTGATAACCATTTGTAAAATCCAGGCGGCTTTTGATGGCTTTCAGTGGAGTGAGTATATGAGAAATTGTTTATCAGCTGGAGATGTTCCAACTTGTCCTCAAGGCTTCCAACAGAGGTGTTTTTCCTGTGGCGGAGCGTCGCGGCGGCTGCGAGCCGACGCTGCAATCCGCCCGCACGTCTTTCATTAAAAAAAATCTCCTTTAACAGTGGAATATCCGGATAAAATGCTGAAACCGACTTCTTCTGAAACTTCTCTGTTCTCTCATGACGTCCTGGATCAACAGAGCCTGAAATGTGGAGGTTTTAAGCTTGAAACAGGCTGATGACGCCGCCTGAGAGCGCTGCGCGACGTCTCGCACCGTGAAAAGTCCTTAAAGCGACAGAATCACCTCAAAATCTCTCATCAGCTGTTAAAATTTTCACTGAAGACCAGCTTAATTTTTCGAACCATGTCCACTTCGATGTGTCTCACAGGTTTAGAAAAAATTTTGATCAAACAAAGCGCCAGTCTCTCAGCAACTTCTCAGACAAAGGAATTCCGACGAGGGGCTGGAAGACTCCTCCCACAAGGAGTGCTCACAGGCGAATGACGTCACCGACAGGCGTGGAAAAACTCACGCATGCACACGAGGGTTCAAGCATGTCTGACGTAAAAACATATGAATGAAATCCATATAGTTTTTGAAAAAAACAAAAAGGACCTATACTTTACGGACAGACCTCGTATATATATATATATTGCAAATTTATTAAAAATAAAAAAATAATAACTCACAAGGACATAAGTATTCACACCCTTTGCTCAATACTTGATGCTGTGTGCTTAGGGTTATTGTTCTGCTGAAAGATGAACCGTTGCTCCAGTCTGAGGTCAAGAGTTCTCTGGAGCAGGTTTTCATCCAGGATGTCTCTGTACATTGCTGCATTCATCTTTCCCTCAATCCTGACTCGTCTCCCAGTTCCTGGTATTGAAAAACATCCCCACAGCATGGTGCTGCCACCACCATGCTTCACTGTACGCATGGTACCTGGTTTCCTCCAAACATGAAGCCTTCATGCCAAAGAGTTCAATCGTTGTCTTATCAGACCAGAGAATTTTGTTTCTCGTGGTCAGAGTCCTTCAGGTGTCTTTTGACAAACTCCAGGTTGGCTGTCATGTGCTTCCATAGAAAGCACATGGAAACTTCTAAGGAGTGGCTTCCATCTGCCATCTCTATCATACAGGCCTGATTGGTGGATTGCTGCAGAAATAGTTGTCCTTCTGGAAGATTCTCCTCTCTCAACAGAGGAATGCTGGAGCTCTGACAGATTGACCATTGGGTTCTTGTTCCCCTTTTTGACTAAGGTCCTTCTACCCGATCGCTCAGTTTAGATGCATGGCCAGCTCTAGTAAGAGTCTTGGTGGATCTGATCCCATGATGGAGGCCACTGTGGTCATGTGCTCAATGTTTCTGTACCCTTCCCCAAATTTGTGCCTCGAGACAATATCCTGTCTCAGAGGTCTACAGACAATTCCTTTGACTTCATGCTTGGTTTGTGCTCTGACATGCACTGTCAACTGTGGGACCTTACATGTAGACAGGTGTGTGCCTGGGTTATGTCCAATCAACGGTGCTCATCCCAGGTGGACTCCAGTTAAGCTGTAGAAACATCTAAAGGATGATCAGTGGAAACAGGATGCAACTGCACCCAATTTTGAGCTTCATGGCAAAGGCTGTGAATACTTGAGTACGTGTGATTTCTTCTGGGTATTTTTTTGTTGTTTTTGTTTTGTTTTGGGTTTTTTTGTATTTTACAAAATGGGGTATTGTGTGTAGAATTTGGAGGGGAAAATGAATTTCATCCACTTTGGAATAAGGCTGTAACATAACAAAATGTGGGGAAAAAAATGAAGCGCTGTGAATAGTTTCTGGATGCACCGTATAAGCATCTGTATTTTTTGTTAAGAAATAAAATCACAACACAGCAATAATTATCAAGCAGGAGTTGTGTACTCTGAAGCCATTCTTTATTATTGTCATAAATGTTTTACTCTTTTTATGTTATTTTAAAATGTAAAGATATGATAGCAGTGTGTTTTGTAATTGACATATTTCTCCAAGTATTGTTTTATTATTTCATAAATCTTCACGTGCCCATTGACCTTCACTGATTCATTTTTTTAATAATTTGAGGAGAATATCCAGGATTAAAAGGAACAAACCGACTTTTAAAAAGGATATTTTAAGTGTTTTGTCCTGATGTTTGTGATTATACATTTGGACTTGGACTGAGACTTTGCCAGAATGATTCCACAAACTGCATTTTACAATCAGTTTTTCATATCTTGGAAGAATGTCAAAGTAGTTTCTAAAAGTTACCAATATTGTAACTGTGAGGAATAATAGTACCTTATACAAACAGTTTTTTATTGTGTGCAATACTTGCACACATGCTAACATGTAAATTATGATATCTAAACCCTTATTAAATATCACATTTTTGTCTACAGGATTGTATACTGGTGACTCTTCTGGTTTTTATTGTAAATTTCTGGTTACTCTGGATCCAGGTTTTTAAAATGATGTGAACACATTAAAAACAATTTATAAATATACTGTATATGAAATATAAAATGAGAGAAATGTTTGTATTAAATGGTTATGTTGTCAAAAACTGGCTAATTCTTGTGTTGTGAAAGACTGAAACACATCTCACAAATGGATGTTTTTTTTGTTACATCCATCTACGCATTCTCTTCCTTGCACGTTTTGTGTTTGTGGGTAAAGAAACAAAAGCCAGCTTTGCTGTGATTGGCCGGTGTGTGTTTTCTTTTCAAACACTTTCGGTGCAGATGCAGAGATCTGCTGAGATCAGTTTGCGTCCTCGTCCTTTCCTCCTGTCTTTCATAGCATGAGGGTGAAAACAGATGGAATTAATACGACTAACGCTCTCAGACTGGTTTACTCTATCAGCTGTCCTGTTTGGGTTTCACTCGAGTGACTTGCAAATCTTGTTTTCCTTAATTAAAAAACTCTTCCTCTGCTCAAAATTTTTTTTTTAAATACTTGAAAGGACACTTATTTTCATTGACTCACTGTGTGTGTGTGTGTGTGTGTGTGTGTGTGTGTGTGTGTGTGTGTGTGTGTGTGTGTGTGTGTGTGTGTGTGTGTGTGTGTGTGTGTGTGTGTGTGTGTGTGTGTGTGTGTGTGTGTGTGTGTGTGTGTGTGTGTGTGTGTGTGTGTGTGTGTGTGTGTGTGTGTGTGTGTGTGGTCAGAATACCAGCAATCTTCAGGGTTTTGTTTTTGGGGTCAGGATCAGTTTCCAACCCCTCTCAAGTGCATTGTTACTAAGGCATCATATCCTCTTTCCTTTTCTTAACCTTACTTAATCTTTGTTGACCATTGCGTAAATAAAAACCACTTCACCACATCAAAATAACCAAAACAGACTGAGACAAAATTTTATTGTTTGTGTGTGCAGAGCACCTTGGCTCACAAGTATACACTCAATCTTATATGAAGCTGTGTTCATTTTGTCTTATACTGAGAAATTACTGACTTCTGTGCAGTGTCCTCTCTTAAAGGGCTCCTGAAGAAACCGGAAAGATGCCTCGTGTCCTAATCTCAGAAACCACCTGATGGTCACCAAACTCCTTATTAACTATTGATGAAGGACACGGGTGCCAAATGGAGGCTCCAAGTGTCGGCCAATTCATCTGCTCTTTTTAGGAGGAGGACACCAGGTGTCAATGCTGGGATAGAACACAGCAGAAATAGATTATTTTATGGGTTTTCTGTGGGCATCAGTGAACTTTGGAAGGAGCATTTAAAAAGAAAGTCATTTGGGGATTTTTTTTTATTCTTATTAATTCAATTTTATTCATTTTTTGCGAGTACCTCTGTGGAAACTGAGGATTCCGTGATCTTGTGTCAATATGGACCCACCAGTTGCCAGGTTGGAAGTGGATGTGGATCTTGGCTTTGCCCTCTTCTTCTTCCTCCTCCTGTGTTTCTTTCTGTTGGTGACTATCCTGCGCTGTGCTCAGATGGTTCTGGACCCGTACAGTGCAGTTTCTGTTACTACATACCAAGAGGAACAATCACAGGCGTAATGGAGACCAAAGTCACTCTGCTGTTTAGAGGAAAGCCTTTGGGGCTCCCCGAAACAGATGGCACAGCAGATCTTATGGAATGAAAGAAAAATGAGTGCTCACAAAGTGATGAATGTGGGCTTTTTCTATGACTTTTTGTACTCTCTACACTGAGGTTTAGAGAAAATGATCTACCACCTGCATCCAGTAAAAACAAATGCAAGTATGCAATACAAAATGTCACAAATACACAGTTTGTTTTAGTGGGGGTTTTTTGTGTGTGTGGAATGTAGTTTTCCTTGAAAAGCAGTTGAATTGTAATAGTTAAATGTACATATTTATAATGATATAATGTAATGAATATATTGAGGTGGAGGCCTCATTTACAGGAAAGTTGAGCAAAGAAAAATGAGAAACTTAAATATACAAATAATAGTTACCATGGATGACTTAGTGGCTTTCTTCACTTGCCTCTTACTTGCACAGTCCCTCAGTTTTTCAGGGCTGTCTACTCCACACAGATTTGCTGTGTAGTACCATAGTTGTCATACCATAATTACCCTGATCATTTCTCTAGGGAGGTCTTCCAGGCATGTCCAACTGGGAAGAAGCTCCTGGGAATTATATTTCCCGGCTGGCTTAGGAATGCCCCGGAACCCCTGGAAAGAGTCAGATGACCTGCTTAATCTGCTGCAACTGACCCGGACCCAGATTAAGTAGCAGAAAATGAACGAGTTGAGTAGCTGTGGTCAAAAATGTACATTTTTATAAATGCACACATTATTTTTACAGTAAGTCAGTCTTTGCTTCCTTGTTTTTATTCAGTCAGGATCTCCACAGCAGATCCAAGGTGGATCTGCATGCTGATTTTGGCACAAGTTTTACACTGAATGCTCTTCCTGGTGCAGCTCCATATTTCAGAGAATGGGCAGGGGTGGGTTTTAAACCAGAAACAGGATTTTGGGGCAGGCAGGGACTGGAGGATTCTCCAGTTTAGTGATCTCAGAATTAAGTCTCTGCAAATTATTTGGTTCTGTTGGCTTCATCAGTGACCTCTGGTGTGCATTGAGCAGGTTTGAGGCAGAGTGTGAAGAGACTGGGATGAGGAACAGAATTTTTAAATCTGAGACCATGGTCCTCTTTCAGAAAAAGGATTTTTCGCTCGGGTTCAGTGAGGGCAGAGTTTCTGAATTCTTAAGAAATTCTTGCATTTGCCAGGAATTTCCATTGGTTGCTCCTCATTTCAGTGCTTGCATGGGCTGAGTGTTGGTAAGGTTGTGCCTTGCCAGCGAGAAAAGGTTTTCTGATCTTGACCTCACCCAATGATACTGTGATCTTTGTGTAATCAGTGGATACCATCATTGCAGCACTTCAGGAGTAAGGAATCATATTGTTTGGGTTTGTGACTGACCTGAATCCAGTCCTTCAAGGACTTCCTGGACTTAGCCATCAGAAGTGCATCTGTGTGCAGTGAATGTGCCAAATTTGTATGAAGCTTGACTGATCTGGGCAGTGACATTCATGTTGCTGGTTCCTTGGACCTTGAGGTTGGGAGATACCTGGGAACACCTTGTGAAGCGATTTAGTGCCCAGACCAAAGTGTCTTGATACCGATACCTGTGGAGGAGGATCAAGTCTTTAGCATACTGGTGTTTCCTGTCTTACTGCATGGCTGTAAGACTGTGAGGCTAACTCATGACCTCAAATAATGATTGGATGTCTTTGGTACTAGGCCCTTTTGGAGGATCCTTGGGTACCACAGAAATGACTTTGTGTCAAACGAGCATTTACTCAGCGACACTCAAGTGAGGTGTATTACTTGTATTGTGATGGAAAGCCAGCTGCAATATTATTGCCACGTGGCTTGCTTCCCTGATTGTGACCCAGCACACAGGTGCCTCTCTACTGAGGATACCAGCAACTAGAAGATGCCAAAGGGATACCCATTTTATCACTCGACTGCAGTAGATAGATGGCGGCTTTCAGGTGATAGGGATGGACTGATATCTGCCTCACTATCATTTGCATAGTGATGGAACACCAGCTATGACATCTTCACTCTGTGACACACTTCTGTAGGGTCCTCAGTGTTAAAGACCTCAGTGGGTGGAGAAGGTTAAGGGGATGCCCACGTTTCACCTGGCAGATAGATGGCTACTTTTGAGAAGTGCGGATGGATCAGCTGTGTGCCTGCGTGGTCATTATCTAGGACCTGCTCCCAAAACTGACCTGACCTCAGAGGTTCCATGCAAGTGGTGAGGGAACATCAGCTCCCACATTTTGGACATGTGACAAAATTCTCTGTATGACATCTTAGGTGGAAGTGCCTCATTGTTGAGATCCCCAGCAACTGGAAAAGGCCAAGGACGTGTCCACATGTCACCTGGGCACAGCAGACTGACAGATGGCTCCTTTCAAGAGGCAGCAGGTTTACCCCTGTTGTCTACCAGAGTGGTTACCATCCAGGGCCCAAGGTGTGGTTTATGCTCCCAGACGTGACCAGTTTAACAAGCTTTTGATGCATATCTTATTGAATAAACACTAACTGGTGACCACTCATCTAAAAAGTATGTACAAACCAATTCAATGAACTTTATTTTCATGATTGTTATTCAACAAACTAATATTATAATAGGTTACACTCCACCAGCCTACACGCACATTCAGTTTTAAACCACGAGTACAAATCTTCCACAAATATTAGCAGTCAGATGGTATGCGTTTATTGCAACATTATACTGCAATGTTTACCGTTCTTCATGACATAGTTTTGGCGCCTGCTTCATGTGCATGGAGCTATACACCTGGACAGCCCTGGTAGGTGGATTTCCTTTCACAAAAGCAACAGTGTAAAGACACCGCTCACTTAGAATATCCTGTCGAATAAAACAGGCGCTCCTTCCCTTGTACTTAGCCGGTAGCATTAGCTTGCTAGTGTTATAGTTGTGGAAGGGGGGCACAAAAATGGAAAACACCGAAGGGTAAGCTTTTAATTTTGTGCTTTCATGTAAGTGTATTCAAACCACCCATGCATCTTTGCCAAGAGCCCCAGAAAACAAGAGTCGTCTGATTTGTAGCCGCCTGCATAATTCAGTTGTATGCTAATGCTAAGCGAACAGCTAGCCGCTGTTTTTTTTTTTTTTGATCGTCCTAAATAACATTTAACCGTTATGCTCGACGCCAGTGTGTCTTTTTAACGTTACATTCTGACTGATACAATTTCATTGTTTTCATGAGTTGAGATTACATCTGTGCTCGAACATTTAGCATTTTTCTTTTGTAAAATGTCCATGTGCTAGTCTTCAGTTTTGACTCGTGTAGCCGTACAAATTTTTATTTATCTTAACGTATTCAGCTGAGATACTGGTTACGACCGTTATTTGTCACTAAATTATATTTAAGATTATTTCGTCCTTTTTTCTTTTCATTCTTCTTCAATGAAACTGTATCCTTTGTGTGAGTGACTTGTAACAAAGCCGGTGTCACTACAGTGGTCAGGCCATTAAAACCAGTGTTACCAGAATCCAGACAGAAATCAGCAATCATACCTGTGAAAACAAAACCCACAAAAAGCCACTTGGGTCTTTAAAAAATAATAATAATAAACGATCTCTGTGTAGTCATGTAATTTTGAAAATTACTTTTGTTCTAAGTTCTGGATTTGCATTCATTGGTTGTTCATTGGAACTTGAATATGTGGCCCAAGCAGGTACAGTATTGATGTAAGTGAAGGAGGCCATAATTAGGTTGAGAGAAAAAAAAAATCTATCAGACAGGCAGCAGAATTTTTAGGAGAGGCCAAATCAGCAATTTGGTATGATCTATGTGAGCTAAGCAGTGTTGAAAGACTTAGAAGACCACAAAGGCATCTAAAGTAAATGATGGCAGAATTATTTCTTTGATGAAGAAAAACCCATTCATCACAGTTAATCAAGTCAAAAATATTTTGGAACAGGTGGCGTACCCCCTGTCAAAGTACAATCAAGCGTCACCTTCATGAATACAGTGGGTTTTTGCCAAGGTGCAAAAAGGACGGGAATGCCAAAGTAGACTTTGCAGCAAAACATCTATCAAAGGCTGTAGGTATGTGAATCTTTCAGTAATCTCACAATTCGATTCTGCTTCAGGGGCCACAATTCCATTCAAAATTGATTTTTGGTTCAAAGTGATTTTCATTTACAAAATAGATTTTCAATTCTAAATCAATTCAGTAGGTAGAGCTGCTAATTTCAGGATCTACTCAAGTGTGCTGCTGTGTGTTAAGAAAGGCGGTGTGGCAAATTATGCCACGAGTGCAAAGTGTGTCTAAGAATATGTAGTTTTGTGAAATAATTTTGTTTCTGTGTGGAAAGCAAAATAATATACCGGTAAGCATCCAAAATAAAATTGGGATGTTTAGAAATGATGTGTTGAAAATTCCTTGTTCTGTAAAAAATACTTGGGAAAGTTTTGGAGAAAAAATGTTAAATTTCATCAAGTGGGGAGCACAAATATTTTTGTCATCTGTAAGAGCCAGAAACATTGTCAGTCTGGATATGTCATAATATCTTCGAGTTCATATTTATGTGGGTTGTAATGCGTGTTTTTTTAACTCACTTTTCTTCATCAGAATGGAGGTGGAGGGCTGGGACCCAAGTCTGCAGGAAGAACTTGGCATTTCTTTGGATGAACTGAAGAAGTGGATTGATGAGCTAGTGGAGCAGAGTGAGGCTGTACAGAAGAGAAAGGCTCAGCTGACAGAGTTCAAGGAATTGGTGGCACAGAAAGAAAAGCAGGAGGCAGTAACAGAGAAGCTCTTCAATAACGCCAGCCAGTGAGTAACTGTAACTCATAATTAGGTTCAGTGTCTGTTATGTAATTCCATGCATTATGATCGATGATCAGTTATAACACAGTGGACAGATTTAACAATTTCAGTGCAGCATGCAGGTGGCCTCATTACAGCAGTTCCCAGGAGCTTGACTAGGCCAAGGAGCATTTTGTTATGGGTGAAATTCATTTTTTTCCTCAAAAGTCTACACACAGTACCCCATAATGATTTTTTTTTTTTTTTGCAAATATATTAACAAAAAAAAAAACAACTTAAGAAATCACGTGTACATAAGTATTCACAGCCTTTACTATGAAACTCAAAATTGAGCTTGGGTATATTCTGTTTCCACTGATCATCCTTGAGATATTTCTACAGATTAATTGGAGTCCACCTAGGGGTAAATTCAGTTGATTGGACATGATTTGGAAAGGCACACACCTGTCTACATATAAGGTTCCACAGTTAATACTTGACAGTGCATGTCAGAGCACAAACAAAACATGAAGTCAAAGGAATTGTCTGTAGACCTCAGAGACAGGATTGTCTTGAGACACAAATCTGGAGAAGGGTACAGAAACATTTCTGCTGCTTTGAAGGTCCCAATGAGCACAGTGACCTCCATCATCCATAAATGGAAGAAGATCAGATTAACCAGGTCTCTTTCTAGAGTTGACTTCCCATCTAAACTGAGCGATCGTGGGAGATGGGCCTTGGTCAGGGAGGTGACTAAGAATCCAATGGTCACTCTGTCAGAGCTCCAGCATTCCTCTGTGGGGAGAGGAGAACCTTCTAGAAGGACAACCATCTTTGCAGCAATCCACCAATCAGGCCTGTATGGTAGAGTTGCCAGACGGAAGCCACTCCTTCATAAAAAGCACACGGCAGCCTCCCTGGAATTTGCTAAAAGGCACCTGGAGGACTCTCAGACTAAGAGAAACAAAATTCTCTGGTCTGATGAGGCAAAGATTGAAGTCTTTGGTGTGAATGCCAGGCAGCATGTTGGGAGAAAACCAGGCACCATCCCTACACTGCAGCATGGTGGTGGCAACATCATGCTGTGGGGATGTTTTTCAATGACAGAAATTGGGAGACTAGTTAGGACTGAGGGAAAGATGAATGTAGCAGTGTACAGAGACATCCTGGATGAAAACCTGCTCCAGAGCGCTCTTGAACTCAGACGGCGGTGATGGTTCATCTTTCAGCAGGACAGTGACCCTAAGCACACAACCAAGATATCAAATGTGTGGCTTCAGGACAACTCTGTGAATGTCCTTGAGTGGCCCAGCAGAGCCCAGACCTAAATGCATTTGAACATCTTTGGAGAGATCTGAAAATGGCTGTGCACTGACGCACCACGTCCAGCCTGATGGAGCGTGAGAGGTGCTGCAAAAAGGAATGGACAAAACTGCCCGAAAATAGGTGCGCCAAGCAAAAATTTCAAAAGCAGTTTTTCCATGTTGTCATTATGGGGTGAGAACTTTGGGGTAAAAAAAAAATCAGTTGACTCCATTTTGGAAAAAGGCTGGAACATAATGTACATGTGGAAGTGAAGTGCTGTGAATACTTTCCGGATGCACTGTATACATAATTATTCTGTAAATAATAAGAAAAACCAATGCAGCAACATGATACAAATGGGCTTTATCAGAAATTGGTTGAAATGACGTTGACTGTTTTTGATTAGATTCTTGTTTGTGATAAAGGTCCTTGAATTCCTTTGGGCAGAGCAAATAACAGGAATTTGCAGTGCTTTATGGAATTTATGTGCCATGCATACTTTTGTTATAGAGATTTTTTTTTTTTTTTTCCTCTCTCTCTCTATCTATTCATACTATTCCTCAGGTCTATACTGGAATGCGAGAAACTAGTCAAGGCAACCTATCAAAAAAATGGTCTCATCTACCGGGAGAGCAGTTCAGAGGATGAGGGGGGCAGTGGTGGACTGTTGCCATCTGAGGTCATTGAGATAGATGATGATGACGACGATGATGTCATTGCTGTTGGTTGTTGTAAGTTGGTTTTTGTTTTTTTTTTTGTTTTTTTTTGTATCATCCTTTTTTACTGTAGAATGGAACCATTCGGGCAACTAATTACTTCCATTCTTCACAATGTTTTAGTGGTTCCTCCAAAGAAGCCTGTTACACCTGTTAAAGATGGAGCGGTGAGAACAATGGAAAGCTTCTTTGTTTTATCCACGAATGGGTTATTTATACTCAGTTCAGTCACATAATGAAATGGGTGAAAATTAAAGGACCATACAACGTAAAGTGTCTTTGTAAGGACTTGGGCCACCACATGCTGCCAGAATACCTTCAGTGTGCATAGCCATTGATTTTACAAGTCTCTGGAACTATACTGAAGGGATGGAACACCATTCTTTTGAAAACATATTCCTCGTTTTAGTTTTGATGATGTGTAAAGCAGTGTTTAATACTGTTGTCCAAAACCTGTTTGTGTTAAATTTTACTGAGGTCTGGTGACTGTATTTTTGTGCATGTCACAGTGCATGTCTGGATGTTAAAGGCACTATGCACAATTTCTGCAGTAAGAGCCACACAAAGTAGACCATTGTTTGTCTCTTAAACACTGTAAAGAATTTAATAACCTTCAAGTAACCGAATGGGGTCATCTATGACTCAGCCAAATATTTATATGTGCCGTTGTCATATTTTAAATCAGAAAAATATGTCCTACCATGAATTTGTCATCCCACTTGTCCTTTAACTTCTCAAAGAACTGTAGTTACGTATGTAAGTATGGCTCTATGAATGACCGCCAGAAGGCGGTGCTTAGACCAAGTGCACGTGCACAGAGGTCGAGATCTTATACCAACAAAGTCACATTAGTGAACATGACAGAAAAAAGAGGAAAAATCTACACACTGGTTTAAAGCTCCCAAAGTTTTTTTTTTAATGACTAAAAAAGCAACGTTTCGACCATAAGGTCTTCTTCAGGTAACTGTACAAAGTTCATGGCAGGAACACTATATTCATAGACTGAATAATCAAATGTGGTAACACCCACACCAGCTGTGGCTAATTGGCATCAGCTGTCTATTAACACAGGAACACCATACATGGGCATATGCCAGTAAATGTGCATAGGCCAAACTCTGCACCATTCACATAAATACAATATAAATATGCAGTGGAAAAACACCAGTACACTCAACAATAGAAAACATCCTTCACAAAAGCACACATTTCCCACAAAAGTACATTCCCTATTATGTATAAAGACACATTTTTGTTTTGTATAAAAATATATTTATTTTTAGAAAAAAACATATTTCATATTTGTATAAAATATAGCTTTTTTTCCTTTTACATTAGTGAACATGACCTGGGTGACGTCAGCAGCAGTATATAAGACTATCACTCAGCATTCTGTTCTTTCGAAATCTATCGACTCGTCTCTGAGTGACAACCAACTCTGGTGGTCATCCAGAATTCATAGAACCGTAGTTACATATGTAACTCTCGTTCTATTTCATTCCTTCCGACTGCCAGAGGGCATTGCATAGCACCTGGATGACCTCATACCAACAACATCACAAGGAATCTACACTTACCGAACCTCAGTTGGAAGTTTGAAGAGGCCGATAATATAGCTGGCATCACAGGGTGAGGAGCAGCCACATTAACTTTGTAGAAGTGGGCGGAAGTACAGGAGGAAGCCCCCGTTGTAGATGTTGCTCAGTGAAACCTCTCACAGGACAGCTTCAGGTTGAATTACATCTCAATGGAAGAGGTTGACGGTCACCGGTCCTATAAGCCTGCAATATAGCCTAAGCAATCCAGTATGATAGTCTTTGTTTGGACAAGACACAGCCCTTCCTGTGCCCCCATAGGAGACAAACAGAGCATCAGTTCCACAGAACTCTGCTTTCAATTCAGTGGTTACACTAAATCGACAGCCTAAGTGCAGGAACAGGACACAACAGACTAGAATTAGTCCCTGCACTAGATTGTGGGGTAAAGACAGCCAAGGTAACAAGCTGGTTAACATGAAAATCAAATCTCGCTTTGGTAGAAAGGAAGGGTTAGGCAATAGTGTAACCCTTGATCCATTAGAATTCCTTCGCACACAGGTCTCAGCGCCAAGGCATGGAGCTCGCCAGCATGCTTTGTGGATGAAATTGGAAGGAGGAATGCAGTCTTAACAGAAACCACCTGAGGTCACCACCTTCCAGTGCCTCAAACGGTGGGGAACGTAAGTGCTCTAGGAACAATGGCTAGCGTGTCGACCTTGGCAGACAACACCGGGTCATGGCAACTCTTCTTTGCTGTAGTAGTAAGGGCCTCAGCATGTGGGCGCTTATGTGAATTGGAGGCAAGTGTTGCAAAGGGCATCTCCTCTTCAAACATAACCATTCTGCCTGATCTCTCAGCCAGTGGTATGGAAACACAGTTGACACATGCATCTTCTGTGAGTGCTTGTCTCAATTGTCTAGCCCCAAGACATGATGGGCATGAATTATGGCTGTCCTCTGGGCTCAGAGGAGCCAAGCAGCTACTGCACACGTGCACCAACGCGGTTGACATCATTGTGTATGTGTAGTAGTAAGGGAAACACACCTGATACACTATGCAGTTAAATCCCAGTGGCGAAACGCGGTAAAACAGAGAGCGGGAAGCATACACCATCCACCAGCTACTTCACTCTGCATTACAAGATGCTCGTGGCAGGGAGCAGAAAGCAATCACAGTACCTCAGACTCATAGGCAGTTTTCACAATGTTAGAACCCCAAATGGTGATGTAGCAGGGAGCCGGGAACACTTGCACTACTGTGGCCAAAGTCAGCACGGTATGTCCCGGCTATAGCTGCTGTATAAAGTTGCTGTTACATGCAGTGTAATTTTAAAAATACGCCAGAAGTGTGGACTAACACAAATGGCAACAGTAACGAGTTATGCCACCAGCGTTTACTTGTAGAAAGCCGATTTACTCACAGTGAGTGGTATTCCTAGCTGGGAAAAAAGGAAGTAGTTGTCTTGCAGCCTTTGGAGGACGTGTATGCGTAGCTCCAACCAAGACGGTTGCAAGACTCCGACAAGACCAGCGAGCCGAAATATTCCGACCTTCTGCTCTATGCAAGAGATGTAGAAAGAACAGAATGCTGGCTGACACAGTCTTGTATATTGTTGCTGATGTCACTCAGGTCACTTTCACTTACGTGACTTTATTGGTATAAGATGTCGACCTCTGCGCATGCCTGCATGGGATAGTCCAGGTGCTAAGCACTGCCCTCTGGTGGTCACAAGGAATGAATATAGAACTGAAAATTATGTGGGGTTATATGTGATCTGAGAAAGATATGTATTGTTTGTAACATTATAAGCTTTGATTTTAACATATAAAATCAATAATTATATCATAACAGTTCAGAACATCTGTCATAGACAAAGAAAGCACTATAGGTATGATAAAAAGAAATAAAGACATTATAAAAGTATACAATATAATTGGGTAGTAAGTGGCCCCACTTGGCCATTTTAGTTGCTAAAATAGCTTCGTCGCTTGAGGGTTAAGCAAGAAGACCAGCTATAGGAGCATAGGGTGCAATCTGTTTGTTTAAAAAAAAAAGAGCATTGACAAATTTGAGCATTGAAAACTTTTATTGACCCTTAGATATGTTGCTTTAAGCAGTTATGGAAAAACTAATTCCAATGGAAAAATTATTTTAGTTTTGTTAAATTATACATGCAAGTTAAAGGAAATCTGCAGGCCTGACAGGATGTATCTATGAAGGATAAATATGTTTAATAAATGTACAGAGATGTTATGTTTTATTTATTACATCAGTTTGTGGAGGCATCCACAGCTTTAGAGAAAACCACCCAGCAGGTGCAAAAGTTGGTCCGAATAGTCACCAAAGCCCCATCCGGAACCCAGTCAGGTGAGTACACATACCTCAAGTTGAACTGTTGTGTGTCCTTCCACACTGCTGATTTGGTAGTAGTGTTACCAACATCATTATCTGTGTGTGGTATTTCTAACTTCTAGGTATACAGGCTCCAACACCATCGGTGTTCGTGTCCCAGGCTCCATCACAATCTATGACTCAACCTAACCCCGCCCTGACAGAAGAGGAGCTCAGAGTAGGGATGACTATTCTGGGGAAAAAACGTACAAAGACCTGGCATAGAGGCACCCTTGTTGCCATCAACCCTGTCGGTGTGTTACCACAACATTTTATGTTCCTTAGGACATCGTAAAAAGTTGAAGTTGAACATACAAAGTTAACTTCTTGAAAATGTTGTCTTCCTATGTGCTGCAAGTGGGAAACTGAAAAAGTGTTTTTCTTGTTGAAGGCAGCTCACATGGTTTAAAAATTGAATCTGGCAATTGTGTAAAACAAGAAAGGGCTCCAACTATTCATACACAATTATAATTATCCAGAGCATAACCCGTTTTTGCTGATACCTGATTTCCATATCCAAACTGACAACAGTGATCTTTGATCTCAGGTTTACATACAGTACCGTGCAAAAGTTTTAGGCATCCCAGAGTACAACCCCCCCTTTTTTATATTGGTATGTCAACACAAAAATATTTCCAACAAAAGTGAATATGTGAACTATATATATATTTTAAATCCATAATAATAATAATTTATTATTTTCTTTGCAAGTCTACTAGCTAGTAGAATACCACACAAACAGCTGCAAGTGATCATGCAATATTAAAGAGATTGTAAAACAGTTACTCATACTAGATGAGTCTCGTCTGGTTTTTCTTAAAGTAGTTTTTGAGGTCCTGCAACTTATACTCTGGTGCGACATATAGACTGAAAAATCACACGGAAATAAAACAGTTTTCATATCTAGTATCATTAAATTTGAAATTCGTCACAAATTTCATTTATTTATGAATATTTATCAGGTTATCATTTTAATGCTTTTATGATTCATTAAATGTGCCTAAAACATTTGCACAGTAGTGTGTGTGTGTGTGTGTACAGTGGGTAAAGTAAGTATTGAACACATCACCATTTTTCTCAGTAAATATATATTTTTAAAGGTGCTATTGACATGAAATTTTCACCAGATGTCAGTAACAACAAAAGTAATCCACACATACAAAGAAATCAAACCAATGCTGTCCATGAATTAAGTTATGTGTAATCATGTGAAATGACACAGGGAAAAACTATTGAACACCTGAAGAAACGGAGGGTTAAAAAGCATGGAAAGCCAAGACACCATCTGAAATTTATCAGTAATTAGAAAGCAATCATGCCCCTTGTCACTGCAGATTACATCAGCTGGTTCAGTCTCAACTGATGGCCTATAAAAAGGTGTCTCATGACCAAGGTGTCACACAAGAAGCATCTCATGATGGGTAAAACAAAAGAGCTCTCTCAAGATCTTCGCAACCTTATTGTTGCAAAACATACTGATGGCATTGGTTACAGAAGGATTTCTAAACTTTTGAATGTTCCAATGAGCACTGTTGGGGCCATAATCCGGAAGTGGAAAGAACATCATTCCACCATAAATCGGCCACGACCAGGTGCTCCTCGCAAGATTTGTGACAGAGGAGTGAAAAGAATTAGAAGAGTTGTCCAAGAGTCAAGGACCACTTGTGGAGAGCTTCAGAAAGATCTGGAATTAGCAGGTACAATTGTTTCAAAACAATCAGTAATGCACTCACCTGCTATGGCCTGTATGCACGCTCACCACACAAGACTCCATTGCTGAGAAAGAGGGGGAAAAAAAGGCATGTGGAAGCTCGTTTCAGAGTTGCTGCACAACGTTTAGACAAGCCTGTGAAATACAGGGAGAACATAGTCTGGTCAGATGAGACAAAAATTGAACTCTTTGGATGCCATATTACGCAGTGTTTGGAGGAGGGAACATGGTGTGGGGCTGTTTTTTAGCATGTGGCACTGGCAAATGCTATATATTTGAAGGAAAGATGAATGGAAAATATAGACATTTTTGATAATTTAAAAAAAAATTCTGCCATCGACCAGGATGATGATGAAATGAGGGTGCACATTTCAGCAAGACAATGCTCCCAAAACACACAGCCAAGGAAACTCATTTGGTTTCAGAGAATGAAAATAAAGCTGCTAGAATGGCCCAGCCAATCACCTGACTTGGATCCAATAGAAAATCTATGGGAAGAACTAAAGAAGTTCAAAGAAGAGGTCCACAGAACCTTCCAGATTTGAAGACTGTGTGGAAGAATGGGCCAGAATCACACCTGGGCAATGCATGTGATTAGTTTCTCCACACAGGAGGATCGAATATTGGCCGGTAATTGGTTCCAAGCAACAGTTGTCTGTGGAAAGAAGCTCTGCCGGTACTGGTCAGTTGATGCTGTAAATTGGATGAAGTCCTGCTTCCTCCTCCCAGTACAGGTAGCAGGCAGAATGTACGTTGGCAGGGGCTTGTCTGTTGATTATCCTGTGTAGCATAACAAATCGCCTTACTTTCCTCTTATCCTCCAGTGGCTGTCACTCCAAAGTGCAATAAAGGTTGGTAACAATTCCTGATTCCCTCCTATATTCATTACAAACGAATCTGGCTGCTTGGCTCTGGACCATCTCAAGCTTAGCTTTGTCTTTAATAAGATAGGGGTCCCAGGAAGCACGTGCATACTCTGAAGTGTGGCCGTACCAATGTGAAGTACGTCTGTTCCTTCACCAATAGCACCTTCAGAAATATATTAATTGAGAAGAATGGTGACTTGTTCAATACTTATTTTACTTGTGTGTGTGTATGTCTCAGCAAAGGTCTGTTTGATTAAAATACAAAAGTGCATATCTCACTCTAGTCAATGCTTTCTTTTAAAAAATGGTATACCAGATTCTAAATAATTTCTTCCAAATTTTAACTTGTGTGGGCAATACTACAGCTGATAAAAGTAAACTTAGCCAGAGTGAGTCAGATAAATGCACAACAGATTATCCATTTTTATGCATAATCCTTACTTAACCTTGGGGAACAATTTTTAACTAGTTGAAAGGCACTGCGCTGCAGTTAGCTTCATGCTCTGACCTGTGACAGCACACCAATCCAGGTTGCTTTTTGTATTCAGGAAAAAAAAAAAAATCCCTAACCCACATCAAATATGTTTAAATAAGATTGAAAAAGTGCCAGTTAGTAATGAATAAATCCTGCAAAGATGCATCCAACAGTTTTCCTCTGTTCACACAGCAGCCATGTAGAATCTCACCTGCTCTGGTTCCAAAGTCATTATCTTCTTTCAAAATATCCAAATTATATGAACACATGATGGTCAGTAAAGATCTGATCACCGCGTTTGTGTTGCTCCATCTGTCTTTTGTCCATTCAGTCATTGAACCGGTAAGCAGGTAATGCCTTTAAATAGCTTGGGGTGAGCCCTGTGTCCATGGCACGTCTCACATTAAGATTGCAGCAGCAGTCGTGTTCTCTGTCTTTGTGTTTACAATTAAAATCAAACTGATAAAATTCTGTTTTCTATGCGACTCAGGCTCCAAGTAGTTTTTGAAGTGCTTTTCTCATATGCTGTGCCCTACAGCATTTCTCCACTGGGTGTGTAAAAAATGCTTCCAATTCTCCCTTAAATATAACAATGAATAAACACCTCAACTGGTTATGATAGACCCTCTTAAAACATGCTTGTTCACCATTTGACATATTCAATGTCAAAGTTCACAAAAACACAGATTTTGAATTGCAAAAAAAGTCCGGTTTTCCCATTCATTTCAATGAATACATCTGAGGGGGCGGTTCCTAACAGGATGTCAGTGGTCACCTTTTCTGACAGGCAAACATTTCTGAGCATTTGGTAGGGGCAGATGAAATGAAACTAATTTCCCCATGTTTCTGACTTTATTTCTCAGGTCATATGGCACCAAAAATAAAGTACAGTATATCAATATTTTCATAATTCATTATTTAGAATAGTCGGCTCATTTGACATTTCATTTACCAGAGATATGCAGTTTAAATTCTGGGTAGAGGTTATATAAACTACAGCATGCAAACTAATATTGGAATCAAATTTATTGGCAAGTAAGTTTGCACAATTTGATCTGGTGTTACTGGTACATAAACAATATATGATTACAAATTCAAGTTGTCAACTTTGCTGTAGCTTGATCAGTGTTTCTTGTTCATAAGTACTGTGTGCATTTCATTCTTAATGAATGCTTGGGTTCCTATTTTGCAATTTCAATAATCCAAATACTCTGCCAACATGCAGGAAATGGTATATGCAAGTATAAAGTCAAGTTTGACAAAGGAAAGAGTCTACTGTCCGGAAATCATGTGGCTTTTGACAGTAACCCCAACCTGGAAAGTCTGTATGTTGGAGCGCGCGTAGTCGCAAAGTACAAGGATGGAAACCTGGTGTGGCTCTACGCAGGAATTGTAGCAGAGATGCCAACCAACAAAAATCGGATGAGGTACGTTTGGGGGGGGGGTGAAGATTCGACTGTTGATTGTCTTTATTTTGTGGTTGATATAATGGTTCTGTCACAACACCCCAGTGACCTTTAATTGGAATGGGGGGGTTGGAAAATGACTGAATGAATAATGGTTGTCTACTCTTTCAGGTTTCTGATCTTTTTTGATGACGGTTATGCCTCATATGTGACGCTGCCTGAACTCTACCCTGTTTGTAGGCCTTGTAAGTTTTGGGTTCTTCTTGTGTTGGTCACTATAAGTCCCATGAAGTATCAATAAAATTGGTTCACTAAATGCTTTAACATTGAATAATTTGCTAGCAGCTATATGATTTTTAAAAATGAGATTATTCTTGTTTAATAGTGCAGCGTACTTGGGAGGACATAGAGGATGCATCATGCCGAGACTTCATTGAAGAGTATATCACTGCATATCCCAGTAGACCTATGGTGCTCCTAAAAGTTGGCCAGATCATCAAGACGGAGTGGGAGGGGACCTGGTGGAGGAGCAAAGTAGAGGAGGTTGATGGCAGCTTGGTCAAGATCCTTTTTTTGGTATGTGCATTCGAAGAGAGAAAATGTAATTTTCTTCAAAAAACAAACAACAATAAAAAAGGTCCTTCCCACCATCTGCCTCACCTTCATCAAAATGGTGATGTAGTGTAAATAAAAGTTGGCTGACTATGACTGTGAACAGAGGCCGGTCTCCTGATGTTGTTTGATGTTTTTCAGGATGATAAGAGGAGTGAGTGGATTTACAGAGGCTCCACACGTTTGGAACCCATGTTCAACCTGAAGATCAACTCTGCTAACACTCACGAGAAGAAACTGGCTGGTCAGCAGAGAACACGGCCTAACATGGGTAATGTACACACACGCAAACACATGAAGTGCCTATAAAAAGCCAATCATGCCCTATAAAAGTGCACAACTAATTCATTGCAGGAACAGTGATACATAACACATTATAATTAGTCAAATGGTGTGTTCATAGCTTTAGTCTCAGTATTTTCAAATCCTTGCACGATAAGTAGACATGTATTTGAATGGTACCACTTTTGCTAAATTGTTATAATGGCAAAGCCTTAAAAAGACAAAAGGGGCACCAAAAACAACTACACATCTGTGATTGAAAAACTCAAGTCAGTGGATGGATACAAGAAAAGTTCCAACCTCAAGAACCTTTGGAGTTGAGTTAAATCATCCATTAATAATAGAAAGAATTTGATCAGTAGAAGTCTGTTGATCGCTGACCTTTCTCAAATTTTAAAAATACAAAACAGATGAGTAAAGCACAACACTGAAGACACCTTTGACAGTTTGTCTGTTTCATGAGGACTGAGAATATTGTTCCGATAAATTGTTTTGAAAGATAAGTGCTCAAACAGATGCTCAGTAAGGAGTAACAAAACATCCAAGCAGGGTTTGATCACCCTCTCGTGACAGATATTTGCACTTCTGTATCTACTGGCTCTTCAAGAAGGGGACACACTGTATATGAATCCCCTTGCAGACCTCAGCTAAAGGGGAGAAACTAAGGATTTCACAAAGTATGCGTCCATAGTAACTGACTCTGACTTAAGGTGAACTTGCTTTTTGAAAATGAAACCCCCGCATTTTTGTCAATACTGAGTTACACTTTTTGAAATGCCCTTCCCCCACCCCCCGTAATTGTTTAGTCATTTATCATTATGTTTTTGAACTGAAAGCTCAAGCAACAGGCCTGATAGGTCCTGTAACTCTCATTTGTTAAAAAATTAAAATAATCTAAATTGTATATAATGTTTGCATGTCCACTACCAGGAGCGCTAAGGAGTAAGGGACCAGTGGTTCAATACACCAGTGACGGACTTGTTGGAGCCTCGCCAATGAAAACGCCACAGGCTTTACCCAGCCAACCATTACAGATGGCACAAGCTCAACAATCCGAACAGTCTCAGCAGCTGCAACAGGTTCAACAACAGCTGCAGCCACCTAGAGTTGAGTGAGTAATTTTATTTAATATTTTCAATTTTATAAATAAAAATGCTCAATATTTTCGCTTCGTAACAGAATACTGTAGTCACAACCACAACACTTAATGCCGTGTCCGGTCTGAGCATGCTAGAAAGTCCATTGAGTTGCTGCCCTTTTGACAACAACAGCAGCAACAAAAGACTTTTTTATAATTACTTGACCAGTTTTATACTGGTATAAGGTCTTTTGTAAAATCTAAAATTAGGATAATTTGATGAAAGTGAAAATGTCTTCTTGATCAAATTCTATTTAAAATTTAAAGATAGTAAATAGCATGGAGACTTTCTAAATAGACACACATTTCCCTCTGCTGGATCTTTAAGCAGTAAACATCAGATGGCAAAAAAGAGTACTTCTCCATTTATCCCTGGAGTGGGAGGAACACATGCCTCCAAAGTCATGCAGTCACTGTCTTCCAGTTCCAGTATCATACAGAGGTGAGTTCATCTTATTTCATGGTCTAAATAATATTACTTGTGACATCACATGAGACAAAGCATGCTGGGGTGGGTGGGGGAGAAGCACAAATAATATGGCGGTATGACCTTTAGGTCAGGGTAGTGTTAATTCATTTTTGGTGGTGATCTTAAGTTGCATAAAGGTTTTCTGTTTTTAAAATCTGTTTACCGTTGCGGGATACAATATTTTTGGAGAACATAGCTAATGATGTCACAAAGACGTAAGGTGCGTCTGGAAAGTATTCACTGCACTTCACTTTACCCACATTTGATATGTTATGTTACAGCTTTATTCCCAAATGGATTAAATTAATTTATTTTCAACGCACAATACCCCATAATGACAATGTGAAAAAAGTTAAGATTTTTGCAAATTTAATAAGAACAAAAAACTAAGAAATCACATGTGCATAAATATTCACAGCCTTGGCCATAAAGCTCAAAATTGAGCTCAGGTGCATCCTGTTTCCACTGATGATCTTTGAGATGTTTCTGCAGCTTAATTTGAGTCCACCTGGGCTAAATTCAGTTGATTGGACATGATGTGCAAAGGCACACACCTGTCTACATATAAGGTCCCACAGTTGACAGTGCATGTCAGAGTACAAACCAAGCATGAAGTCAAAGGAATTGTCTGTAGAGCTTCGAGACAGGATCGTCTTGAGGCACAAGTCTGGGGAAGGGTACAGAAACATTTCAGCTGCTTTGAAGGTTCCAGTGAGCACAGTGGCCTCCATCATCCGTAAATGGAAGAAGTTCGGATCCACTAGGACTCTTCCAAGAGCTGGCCGCCCATCTAAACTGAGCGATCGGGAGAGAAGGGCCTTAGTCAGGTAGGTGACCAGAATCCAGTGATCACTCTGTCAGAGCTCCAGGATTCCTCTGTGAAGAGAGGAGAACCTTCCAGAAGGACAGTTATTTCTGCAGCAATCCACCAATCAGGCCTGTATGGTAGAGTTGCCAGAAGGAAACCACTCCTTCATAAAAAGCACACGGCAGTCTCCCTGGAGTTTGCCAAAAGACACCTGAAGGACTATCAGACCATGAGAAACAAATTCTCTGGTCTGATGAGACAAAGATTAAACTCTGTGGTGTGAATGCCAGGAGTCATGTTTGGAGAAAACCAGGCACCATCCCTATAGTAAAATATGGTGGTGCAAGCATCATGCTGTGGGGATGTTTTTCAGCGGCAGGAACTTGGAGACTAGTTAGGATTGAAGGAAAGATGAATGCAGCAATGTACAGACACATCCTGGATGAAAACCTGCTCCAGAGCGCTCTTGACCTCGGACCAGGGTGATGGTTCATCTTTCAGCAGGACAATGACTCTAAACACACAGCCAAGATATCAAAGGAGTGGCTTCAGGACAACTCTGTGAATATCCTGTCAATAAAGTATTGAGCAAAGAATGTTAATACTTAAGTATATATGATTTCTTGTGTTTTTTTTTTTATAAATTTGCAAAAAATAAAAAAAACTTTCATGTTGTCATTATGGGATGCTGTGAGTAGAATGTTGAGGGGAAAAAATGGATTTTCTCCATTTTAAAATAAGGCTGTAAGATAACAAAATGTGGAAAAAGTGAAGTGCTGCGAATACTTTTTGGATACACGGCATACCGGTAGGTCCCTTGCTGGTGAACAGACTGAGCCTTTTTAGAAGTATGCTGTCCCTGGGCGCTCTGTAATTTAAAATTGTATTTCTTTCCCTCTCTTGTCTTTGTCCATTTGCAGTGGAAGAACAATTACTGTACCAACTAGTACTGGCTCTGTTTTTGTACCAACCTATCAGAAACAGCTACAGAATCTGTCCACTACCTCAGCTACCCTGAGCCACCCTATGGTCACTGTCCCGCGTCAGCCTTCGTATCGTGCCCCTACAGATCGGATCTTCTACCTGGCTCACACTTGCCAGCCTGCCTGTTTGAATCGTGTCCGCCCTGCAAAAATAGACATGCACAGAGGCAAGAACCCTCTCCTCACACCATTACTGTATGACTTCAGACGCATGACAGGACGTCGCAAAGTCAACCGTAAGGTAAATGTGAAGAGCTGCAAAGTAGAGTACTGCTCTGGGTGATGGGAAGCAGAGGGCAGCGCAAAAGTTGATACACGAATTCCTTACTTTCATGTATTTTCTTAACATCTCTGCAGTGACATGAATTTTAAAAGCCTTTGTTTCTACATTTTTACAACTCAGATGTCCTTCCATGTGATCTACAAGGCTCCATGTGGGCTTTGCCTGCGTAACATGGAAGAGATCCAGCAGTACCTTTTCCAGACGCGCTGTGACTTTATATACTTGGAGATGTTCTGTCTAGATCCCTATGTGTTAGTGGACCGGCCCTTCCAGCCACAAAGGCCATTCTATTTCATTCCAGACATCACTGGTGGAAAGGAGGACATCCCACTTTCCTGTGTCAATGAGATTGATACCACACCACCTCCTAAAGTTGCATACAGTAAGGACAGCATTGACTTGATGTCTTGATTTTAGTTTGTTTTGTAATGCTTATTTTTCTTTTAGCCCCTTTCAGACATGCAGTCTGACTGCTGTTATACTGACTGCATTTTGATTTTCAGAGAGATTTGATTTTTGTAAGAATTTTTTGTTGTTGTTGTTTCCTGTTTTCAAATATGGCAGAACTATTAAAGAGACAGAACTTGAGACATTTAATTTCAATTATTTATGTAGCTCTAAGTCTTAGTGGGGCAGCACAGCAAAACAATTGTGCATTCTTAGATAAAAACATCAAATTTGGCACACACATTCTAAATTATCTGTTTATTTTCAGATATGGAACCATCCTAGAGCTGACCTCTAGTGAGCTACAGGGGTCAATAAAGAATTACACATGGGTCAAAATTTTAAAATGCTCAAGTCATGTTGAAAACTACACCACATTATTTGTCTGATCATAGCGATTCCAAAAAGGTATCGTTTGGACTATCTATGACTGAATGTTCAGGAGTTATGGGGTTAAAAACAGCAAAAATGGTGACAAAGGTCAGTTTCAGTTTGTACAGGGGTCAAAAGTTAAAGTTGCTCCAGTTTTGGTAAAAAGTGATGTAAATTATTGGTTGAAATAAAAGGATTGATAAATATAATAGTTTTTGACTGTTGCATGCTTGGTCTCCAAAATAAAGGTCAAACAAGTTCAACATCCATTGGATTCTGTGACATGTGACATACAGTATGTTACCCCATAACATGATAACTAAGCATGACAGATGGTGCAAACTATTCCATTTAAAAATGCTATTAACTCAACCAATAATTTGCATAATTTTTTACCAAAATTGGAGCAACTTTAAGTTTTGACCCACTCTGAAGTGTTCAGTTTTATCACACAGCACAATGTCACAGTGCTGTGAATTGTTTTGTAATTTGTGTCTGTAGCATGGCCCAAACAGAGCGTCACCCCCTTGAGTCTGGTCTGCTTGAGGTTTCTTCCTCAGAGGGAGTTTTTCCTTACCACTATTGCTCTATTGGTAAGGTTAGACCTTACTTGTGTGAAGTGCTTTTGAGGCAACCTTGTTGTTTGATTTGGCACTGTATAAATTGAAATTGTACAAACTGAAATTCATCTTTGTCACCATTGTTGCTGTTTTTACCTCATAACTCCAGAACATTGTCATAGGTAGTCCAAACTGTACCTTTTGGAATTATGGTCAGACAAATAATGTGTAGTTTTCAACATGATTGGAATGTTTTAAAATTTTGACCCCTGTGTAATTCTTTATTGACCCCTGTAGCTCATTAGAGGTCAGATCCAGGATGGTTCCATATTTCAAAATAAACATTAGTTCATTTAGAATATGTGTGCCAAATCTGATGCTTTTATCACAAAATGCACAATTGTTATGGAAATTGTAGTTACCAGTAAACTGCTCCACTATCACAACACGAGTCACCCCAAGGTGCTTCAGAAGAGCAACAGCTGACCTTAGCTGACCCAGTTCACTTTGGTGACCACCCTCTCTGGCCACCTTCGCAACAGTAATCTATTAAAATCTAAATCAGTTAACATAAGCGTTACAAGATGCAAGGAATTTGTCACATACATATAGCACAAAAACCTT
Organism: Thalassophryne amazonica; assembly: GCF_902500255.1. Lineage (NCBI taxonomy): Eukaryota > Metazoa > Chordata > Actinopteri > Batrachoidiformes > Batrachoididae > Thalassophryne > Thalassophryne amazonica. Next base: position 78,843,585 of record NC_047109.1, on the reverse strand, counting down.
GCAGGTATTTACCAATAGACAAAATAAAATTCATTTAATAAACAATATATACATAAAATGCAATAAACAAAATTTAAAGAATTAGCAAAAGTAAAACAAGATACAAGAATTTTGCCACACACACAAAACAAAGCATTACAATCTGCCAGAATAATCATACATATTGACACCATCAAACAACAGGGACCAGAGGTGGGTAACCCCGGCTTCACTGAGTAAAAGTCCTACCGTATGTTGTTTCTACCTGTTAATCAAAACAGGTTTCACTGATAAGCTCATCTACCTTCCTGAAGAGTTGAACTGATTTGAATCAGTTGGTTTAGTGGGTGGATGGAACAAATATGTGGTAAGGCTTTTACTCACTGAAGCCCAGGTTACCCATCTCAGCAGAGTAAAAACAGTACATGCTGAAATGTTCACTGGCATCCCAATCCCACTCTTCACCAACATTCTCCAAAAATCTGATGCAGTTAGACAGTGTCTTTCTCCAAACAGTTATGGCAATCACAGTAGCTGAACTGAAAGAACATTTCAACACAACAAGAAAAAGTCTTACCTTGTTACTCTGAGTCGCTTTTGTATTTTCCATATTGGTTTGATTTACTTCATTCAATTTATTATCGTTTACAGTTAATTCAAGCAAATACTGGAAGGAATTAGATCATGGTTTATATAGATGGCCATTCATTCTGTCAAACATAAAACCCAGTATTATGGAGAGGTGGAAGTATCCATTTCTCCATTTTCAGTTGACATCATTCAGTTTCTGTTACATCTCTTCAAGGTAAGGAGCGTATTCCTGAAGATGGGGTATACATCAACACCAGCGCAGAATTCCTTGTTGGGTGTGATTGCACTGATGGCTGCCGAGACAAGTTAGGGATATTCTCACTTGTGCCACAGTTTTACACATTTCTCCCAAGTTTACATTGTCATAATGGTTTTTGGTTTGATTGCAGGTCCAAATGCAGTTGCCATCAGCTCACCCTTCAGGCTACAGGCTGCACACCTGGGGGCCAGATCAACTCAAATGCAGGATTTTTGCATAAAAGACTAGAGGAGTGCCTCCCCACAGGGTCAGAAATTTGTGCATGTAAATCTGTAGAGACAGACCAAAGCATTTCTAACTTATGTTGTTCTCCATAGTAAAACAAAGTGACTCTGAGCTCTCCTTAAATCATAAAACTTTAATGTTAAATTTAACAGCTACAGTAATTAAGTTGATGTCCCAGAAAGCATCTCTCTTCCTCTCTTTCTCTCACATGCACCTTCAGGATCTACGAGTGTAATAAGAAGTGCAAATGCTCTCATCAGATGTGCACCAACCGTCTAGTGCAGCATGGATTGCAGGTGCGACTGCAGCTATTCAAAACCCAGAACAAAGGCTGGGGCATCCGCTGTCTGGATGACGTGGCTAAAGGCTCTTTTGTCTGCATCTATGCTGGTGAGAAAAGGGAAGAGACATGGGATGGGAAAAAAATTAACCACTATTCTATAAAGAATTAAATGAATAAGTGAATTAGTCATATTTTTTTATTGTTGTTTTAATAACTGGAACAGAGTCCTGTAACAACTCCTTCACACTAAATCTTCAGTCCTGTACAAATACTTAAAATTTTTTTTTTTTTTTTTTTTTTGAAGGAAAAATGACTAACTAGAGCTTTATTTTATTTATTTATTTTTAATTTTACTCATATGTACAAAGTGCATCTCAAAAAATTAGAATAGTAAGTCCCTTTGGCTCCTCCCTTGTTTTCACAAGGTGGATCTGCATGTGGATTTGACAGAGGTTTTACGTCGGATGCCCTTCCTGATGCAACTCCACATTACATGGAGAAATGTGGCGGGGTGGGGTTTGAGCCGGGAACCTTCCACACTGAAACCAAGCATATTAACCACTTGGCTGCACCACCTGCCTCAATAAAAGCTTTTGTACAAAGTGTTAAATTTCAGTGAGCGTGTTCAATACTTTTTCCCCTGTGTCATTCCATTTTATTAAACATAACTTAATTTCTGTACTTTTTTTGTTTTGGTGTCTGTGCATGTCCTTGAGTTGTTACTGACCTATGGTGAAAAATTCATTACAGGCGCCTTTAGAAATATTTTTACTGCAAAAAATTGACTTGTTCACTACTTTTTTACCAGCTGTGTGTGTATATCTCTCTGTCTCAGCACTGAAACAAAGTGCACTAACCACCACCCTACCACATCTCAAAAAATAATTAAAATTAGAATATCGTGGAAAAAGTTCATTTTTTCAATTATTTTAGAAAGTGGGAAGAGTGTGTGTGTGTATATGAACAAAAATATAAACACAACACATTTGTTTTTGCTCCCATTTTTCATTAGCTAAACTCAAAAGATGTAAAACATTTTCTATATACACACAAGACCTATTTCTGTCAAATATTGTTCACAAATCTAAGTCTGTGAGCATTTTTCCTTTGCTAAGATAATCCATCCCACCTCACAGGTGTGGCATATCAGGATGCTGATTAGACAGCGTGATTATTGGACAGATGTGCCTTTGGTTGGCCACACTAAAAAGCCACTCTGAAATGTTCAGTTTTATGAGGGAGTGTGTAATTGGCATGCTGACTGCAGGAATGTCCACCAGAGCTGTTGCCCGTGGTTTGAATGTTCATTTCTCTACCATAAGCTTTCTCCAAAGGTGTTTCAGAGAATTTGTCATTACATCCAACCGGCCTCACAACTGCAGACCATGTGTAACCACACCAGCCCAGTCACCCAGACAGCTGCTGCAACAATCGGTTTTCAGAACCAAATAATTTCTGCACAAGCAGTCAGAAACCATCTCAGGGAGCTCATCTGCATGCTCATCCTCCTCATCGGGGTCTCGACATGACTGCAGTTTGTCATTGTAACCGACGTGAGTGGGCAAAATGTTCACATTCGATGGCTTCTGGCTGCTGATCAACTCTATGGGAAGATGTGTTGCACTACGTAAGGCAAATGGTGGTCACACCAGATACTGACTGGTTTCCTGACCCCTCCAGATCTCCGCCCCCAATAAAGCAAAACTGCCCATTTCAGAATGGTGTTTTATTGTGGCCAGCCTAAGGCACACCTGTGCAGTAATCATGCTGTCTAATCAGCATCTTGATATGCCACACCTACAACCCCTGGCAAAAATTATGGAATCACCGGCCTCGGAGGATGTTCATTCAGTTGTTTAATTTTGTAGAAAAAAAGCAGATCACAGACATGACACAAAACTAAAGTCATTTCAAATGGCAACTTTCTGGCTTTAAGAAACACTAAGAAATCAAGAAAAAAGATTGTGGCAGTCAGTAACGGTTACTTTTTTAGACCAAGCAGAGGAAAAAAATATGGACTCACTCAATTCTGAGGAAAAAATTATGGAATCACCCTGTAAATTTTCATCTCCCAAATTAACACCTGCATCAAATCAGATCTGCTCATTGACATTGACCCTATGCCATGACATTGACCCTATGTGTCTTTTTGCAAGGAATGTTTTTGCAGTTTTGCTCTATGGCAAGATGCATTATCATCTTGAAAAATGATTTCATCATCCCCAAACATCCTTTCAATTGTCCAAAATATCAACATAAACTTGTGCATTTATTGATGATGTAATTACAGCCATCTCCCCAGTGCCTTTACCTGACATGCAGCCCCATATCATCAATGACTGTGGAAATTTACATGTTCCAGGCAGTCATCTTTATAAATCTCATTGGAAAGGCACCAAACAAAAGTTCCAGCATCATCACCTTGCCAAATGCAGATTCGAGATTCATCACTGAATATGACTTTCATCCAGTCATCCACAGTCCACAATTGCTTTTACTTAGCCCATTGTAACCTTGTTTTTTTCTGTTTAGGTGTTAATGATGCCTTTTGTTTAGCTTTTCTGTATGTAAATCCCATTTCCTTTAGGCAGTTTCTTACATTTCGGTCACAGACGTTGACTCCAGTTTCCTCCCATTCGTTCCTCATTTGTTTTGTTGTACATTTTTCGATTTTTGAGACATATTGCTTTAAGTTTTCTGTCTTGACGCTTTGATGTCTTCCTTGGTCTACCAGTATGTTTGCCTTTAACAACCTTCCCATGTTGTTTGTATTTGGTCCAGAGTTTAGACACAGCTGACTGTGAACAACCAACATCTTTTGCAACATTGCGTGATGATTTACTCTCTTTTAAGAGTTTGATAATCCTCTCCTTTATTTCAATTGACATCTCTCATGTTGGAGCCATGATTCATGTCAGTCCACTTGGTGCAACAGCCCTCCAAGGTGTGTTCACTCCTTTTTAGATGCAGACTAACGAGCAGATCTGATATGATGTAGGTGTTAGTTTTGGGGATGAAAATTTACAGGGTGATTCCATATTTTTTTCCTCTGCTTGGTCTAAAAAAGTAACCGTTACTGACTGCCACAATCTTTTTTTCTTGATTTCTTATAGTGTTTCTTAAAGCCAGAAAGTTGCCATTTGAAATGACTTTAATTTTGTGTCATGTCTGTGATCTGCTTTTTTTCTACAAAATTAAACAGCTGAATGAACATCCTCCGAGGCCGGTGATTCCATAATTTTTGCCAGGGGTTGTATGAGGTGTGATGGAATATCTCAGAAGTGCTCACTAACAGATTTTGACAGATTTGTGAACAATATTTGAGAGAAATAGGTATTTTGTGTATATAAAAAAAAGTTCTAAATCTTTAAGTTCAGCTCATGAAAAATGGCTGCAAAAACAAAAGTGTTTATTTTTTAGTGTATTAAAAGCGTGTATGATTTTATTTAGTAAGTTCATTGTACGTACGTAATACAGTTGTAAATACGTTAAAAATACATGGGTGACACAAGAAAGTGAAAACAGTTATTTCCATTGTGGTCCATTTTAAAAATCAAATAACTAAATAGGAGTAAAAAAATAAAATAATTATTCTGATAATACATTAAGACAGTAAATTAACAATTACTAGTTACATAATTAACAGGAAATTAAAGGGTTGAGTTCTTCCTCTAAAAACTGTTGAGGTCTTAGGTTTTAAAATCATTCTGGAATCACACACCATTGCAACTCATTATACAAACTTTGCACAATTTATTACCACCCTTGTAAAATGTCACCTACCTATTTTATAAACACTACCCAATCTAGAGCCCGTGGATCTTATTTTGTTTTATTTAATCAGGTTATTTATATGCCTTTGATTTGAGATAAAGATCTCTTTTACAACAGAGATCTGGACAGTTACAAAATTTCCAATTAACCTAATCTGCATGTCTTTGGATGTGGGGGGAAGCTGGAGCACCCGGAGGGAACCCATGCAAACTCCACGCAGAAAGGCCACAAGTGGGAATTGAGCCCATGATCTTCTTGCTGTGAGGCAACACTGCTAAAGCCACTGTGCTGCCCATGGGCAATGCGCTTGTAATATTCTAATTTTCTGAGTTGTACTTGAAATAGAACAGTGAACATGATTTGACATTTTGTGATGCATAAAGTTGATTTTACACTTATTTTTCTTTCTCAAGTGAGTCATTGCTGGAATGACCGGAAACACCCCTAAAAGAGTCTAGTTAGGAAAGTATTACAAAAAAGACATAGCAACCCCCCCCCCCTAAAATAAAATAAAATTGGAAATGTTTCACCTATGTGTTTGTTGCTTTGTTAGCAAAATTACTTGATAAACAATTAAGAATGTATCTTAGAAACGTTTACAATTTTAGAGTTGATCTGAATAAACACTTGACATTTTTATTAATTTTTTTCAATAATTGAACGTCTCATTTTTGCTGGTCATGCTAACTCATCCCTTCATGAATATGCATCACAATAAATAATCTTTGTAATTTGAAAGCTTAATAATTTGTAAGCTTTTGCTGAAAAACTGAACACACTGGTGATTTCATTTAAGGTTAAACTACAAACTAAAATGCTTCACTTACAAAAACTAATTTCAACACATTTATTTTTAAACACTAAAATATGTGCAAATTGTGTAGAAAATATTGTAAAATATGTGTAGATTTTGTTCCATGTATGACAAAGCATGGTAAAACACAGTTACTCAGAAAATATACCATATTTTCTGGAGAATAAGTCACAGTTTTTTTTTTTAAGGTGGGATGTCCTGTGACTTATACTCTAGTGGAAAAATCAAGTTTGTTGTTGTTATTAATACTAATAATAATAGCTGGGCTTCTTCAGGAATCAATGCACTATACAAAAGAAACTCTAATAATAAAAGTACACACTAGTCATCAGCTATGTTTCATTTTTGATGAAAACAAGAAAAAGATCATTCTTGAGGTATGTATGCATTTATAATGGGTTTGTTTATGAAAATGTGACTGTCAGGTGATTGAGGTTTTCACTGTTATTCTGTCACTTTACCAGGCAAGATCTTGACAGATGACTTTGCAGACAAGGAAGGTCTAGAAATGGGTGACGAGTACTTTGCTAACCTGGACCATATAGAAAGCGTGGAGAACTTCAAGGAGGGCTATGAGAGTGAGGCTCACTGTTCAGACAGTGAAGGCAGTGGCGTTGATGTGTCCAGGATGAATATCCAGCCTTCTTCCTTGGCATCGGGCAGTGCTTCACGGCTGCCCAAAAAGGGTAATGTCAGGCCCAAAAGTGAGTGCAATCAAGAAGGTTCTTGTTAAACCCGTTCAGTTAGTTAGTGTAGTTGTTTTCAAGACCCTGGTCGTGTTCTACTTTGTCATTCTTCATACCATCGCTCAGTTATTTTTCTCCTCCACAGCACGAAGCCCAGACTCATCAGGAGACAGCAACGATGACGATGACAGGGATTCCAAAAGTGAAGATGAAAGCGACAGTTCAGATGACACGTTTGTGAAGGAAAATTACTACAGCTCCAGTTCTGTGTGGAGGAGTTACACCACACGTGGCCAGCTCAAAGGCAACAAAGAAGGTGAGCCGCTTGCTTCTTCAGTGTGTAAAAAATTTCACCAAGGGCTCACTGAATTGTGCGCAGGTTTCAGCACTGTAGAAGCCATTTATAATGAGTGTATCCTTAATTGCAGTATTCTCTGAAACAGTTGGTGGTAGTAGTGAGAAATAGCAGTACTTATGCGTTTGCAACAATTTTATCCAAAGCATTTTACAGTCATATTAACAACAGTGCCACCAGCTTCAGTCCAAGGCCTGCTCAAACACCCAGCGTAGTTTTTCACCTAAAATGGTCACTCATTTATTTTTACTGTGGTGTAAGCTGATTTTGAATGTGGAGGAATAGAATGTGGGAGATCGGGAAAAATAACATCCCACCTGATCTACATAGTCGGCACTATTCAAAAGTGGAAGTGAACAAGATGTATCCCAATGTTTCAACATTGTGTAACTAATGTAAAAATCAAGGGGGCATCCTTGTGAACTAAATCTGGACATGCCTCAGCCTCCTCTCATCGGAACCCCTGCTTAATTTTTACTCCAGTTTTTAGTGGTGAGATTCAAGGTTGCAGTAAGGAGTAGATAGTTTAATAAGAGAGAGAGTAATGACCCACCTTATGTCAAAAGTGATTGATGGCCCTGTCAGCCAATCAGAATCGATGACGTCACTATGTCCTGCCCCCCTAAGCCCCTCCCCTAGTCCCGCCTCCAAGCCCCGCCCCTATGACATCACAGCCAATCAGAATCGATGACGTCACTATGTCACACCCCTAAGCCCCTCCCCCTAGTCCCGCCCCCAAGCCCCGCCCCCTATGACATCACCGCCAATCAGAATCGACTATGTCACTAAGCCCTGCCCCCCGTTATGACATCACAGCCAATCAGAATCGATGACGTCACTATGTCCCGCCCCTAAGCCCCTCCCCCTAGTCCCGCCCCTTATGATGTCACAGCCAATCAGAATCGATTACGGCACTATGTCCTGCCCCTAAGCCCCCGCCCCCGGCTCCTCCCCTAGTCCCGCCCCTGGCTCCTCCCCTAGCCCCACCCCCAAGCTCCTCCCCTAACCCCGCCCCAAGCACCGCCTCCAAGCCCTACCTCCCCTCCCACCCGGGTCTAATATTTTAATGTCATTTTATTTCATGAATTAAAGAATGATTAAAAATACCTAGATCTTTTTAATGTATTAAAGAATTAACTAATTCTGAAATAATTAAACATAAATCAGTGTCTATTATCTAATACCTCTTTAATATTTTTAATCCTTAAATTAAAGCGCCTCCTTTTATGGTTTTTTAATGCCTCAATTAAAGAAGGAATAAAAAATACCGTATCTTATGCATAATTATGGGAGGTTTTCTTCAATTTAATGATTAAACACAAATATTTTAATACGCCATTAATATTTCTTAATTCTTACATTATCGCGTTTCCTTTTCTGTTTTTTTAATTCGTAAATTAAAGAAGGGAAACAAATAGCCGTCTCTCTCGGGTGTAAGTCTTTGCAGCAAGACGGTCAAATACCCACGCATAGAGCCGCTCGCGGAAACATGACCCCACGGCTGTAATACCTGTTGCAGACGCTAGCTGTGTCTGTGTGTGCGTGCGTGCGTGTGTGTGTGTGTGTGTGTGTCAGGCCGGATGGTCTTTTATAACATAGTAGAGAAGCGTTTGTCACGCTTGTTTGAAGGCTGAAAAAACAAACCTCCTTCTCACTCACGCCAAATGGTGTTTCTTTTAAGATATCAGCCGATTGATCATGGTGCGCGGGACACCCGCTGATCGGAGATGCTGCCCCGAGGTGATGAACCCGAAAAATCAACAAACTTTGGTCTCACTCACGCCAAATGGTGTTTCTTTTAAGATATTACCTAGTCGATCAGGGGGCTGTGGGACACCCGCTGATCGGAGATGCCGCCCCAAGGTGATGAAGGCGGAAAAAAACAAAGTTTCTTCTCCGTCACTCCTGGCAGGGTGGCTGGGTGTCAGGCCAGATGGTATTTTTAGAGCAAAAGGTACCAGTAAGTGTTTTTCACAAAAAACCTTGTTTGAAAAACAATTTACCCTTTTCAACAATATTATAGGAAAGAACACAGGCTGTATAAGGTTTAGAATATGTGCTTTATTACATTCATTAAAGTCACACACACACAGAAAAAAGCAATTGTTCATGTTTATTAAACACAGCATACGTGAAGGAAAACATTAAGAAAAAAAGTACTTGTTCCAGTTACCTGAAGAAAAAAGCATATGTTCATGGTTATTAAACACAAATTTGGTCCACTTACATGAAGAAAAAAGCATACGTCCATGTTTATTAAAGGGTAACCATCAGGCTGTCGCCGTAAATTAGCTGATAGATGATTATTATGTCTCCAGCTGCGTATAATAAACTCAAGTCTGCTCAGTGCCACTTTTCTAAGGCAACAAGTTCGCATATTTTTTTTTGTAAAGTCAACTTATTATATTTTACACATTTTGGGATTCAAACATCAAATCCTTATCTCAACACTTCACGGTAACGTTCACATGCCAGCAGCTTGGATGTTAAGTCCTAAATCTAAACATTTTCTTTGCTCACTTGTATCGCTGCAAGTTCCTGCTTTACCACCTCATTCTGACCAAGAAACATCTGAAGTGGGTCAAAAAATAAATGAAACTGTTCTTGAAAGCAGCTTTCTCCTGGTTAGTTTTTAATACACCCTGAAGACATCAAGATTCTCTGATCAGATTTCTTGGGAGACTTTCCAAAAGGGAGACATCTATTGTTTTAATATGAAAATCAGCCGTCAGCATTTTATGTCAAGTGTTCCCTGAAAATCACACATAACTGAATGACGGAGAACTGAAGCAACAACTTTGAAGTTTCAAATAAAACAGGGTTCATCAGCATTTTCTGGTTTATCAGAATCTGAATCAGAACAGCTTTTAATGGCCAAGTATCCACAGAATACATGGAATTTGACTTTGGTTTGAGCCGCACTCTCTCTGTACACTGTAAATGCATGCAAACATACAAACGAATTAAGTTAACCAGACTCAGTTTTCAAGCTGTAGCTTCAAGAAAATTAAGTTGACCTGAATATAATGAATGAACAAAACTATTTTGAGAATTAAGCCGTCACTTGCTGGATGCTCACAGTAAATACATTACTGTAATTAAATTTTTTCAGTACAGCAAAATAAACAAGTTTCTGTAATCTAGATTTAATTTTTTCAGTACAGCAAAATAAACAAGTTACTGTAATCTAGATTTTAAGTGTATTTGAGTACTGCACACTCGCAATAATTAAGGTAATCAAATCTGCTTCAAGACAACATAAATTACTTTGTAAGGGAGCAAGTTTGCATTTTTTGATTATTTTCATTTTTAGTAAAGTCAACTTATTATATTTTACAGTGTAAGGCATGTAGAAATACCCTAAACAGCGAATAATCCGCAGTAAAATTTGTACAACGTGTTTTTAAAAACCGCTTGTAATTATGAAGAAACTAGTTTAGCTAACAACTGCTACAGAAAGGTGAACATTTATTAAAATGAATCTGAAATACACGAGTTGACCAACATTAGGAGGGTAAGAGTTCTAATGTTAAAACTCACTGTTGTTACTCCGCTGTTTTATGATTTGTAAAAGGCTGCACCAGGCACTTGAAAGTTGCACATTTCCGACCAATTCTGTCAAAAAACATTAACAGCCTGGGAGCCGACACACTGCTGTCAGTGTGACAAGAGGAAAGTGTGTCATGTAGAATCTTTGCATTTGTTCAGAGCGTATAATTATAAATCTCAAGTCGTTTTAACATGGATAAAGATTTAAGTTCCACTGAAAACACACAGAAGCTGTAATTTTTACAATTCACACGCCGTATCTTTGATAGAAACAGTCGGTGGTCATTTATTGAGAAATCTAACTGGCGGAGGGTTTTACGCTTTAAACGCTTATTTGGTTGTGAAAAGCTCCACAAAAACTTATACTTTTCGAGCTGATGCTGACTGTTTGCATAAATTTTTGGCTGAGTGGGGAAACATCTGACATTATATATCCAATATGTTTTTTCTTACTTTATGGACCTTTAAAAACTTTAGTCATATTACTAAATCATTGTTTTTCTTTTTTTCTTACCTCATGAAGGCGACTCTCTCTCTCTCCGGCTCCCCGTGTCGTCTAATAACCCTCTGGGCTTAATTTGTCGGCCTGAATTCTTCTTCTCGTTAAACCAGAAAAACTTTTTATGCATCGCAATTATTCTCTCTCAAAAACATTCATTAATACCAGTCCAAAATATCCTCGAACCTCCGGGCATCTTGCAGGAGCGACGGTCACGTCTCGCCACAAACTGAAAGAAAAGATGCGACTTATTAAATATTTAGCCTACACTTTAAAAAAAAACGTCATGATGTGATTTTTTTCTTCTTACCGTGTAACACGAGTCCGTCCCCGCGGCGCCCTGTTGACGGTTCGACAGACCTCCGTCGGTTATAACACACCAGCTCCGCGTTATTAACCTGTATTTTTAATATAAATGAGATTTCAGAGGGTTTTATATCTCTGCTGCTGTGTCTGGGGGAAAAAAAACTTGATTAAACAGCGTTAAATAAACTCCTAACAGAATATCCACAAACTGTAACACAGACCATACTTATTAATGAAATATTTACACTTTAAAAAGTTATGAGTTGATTTTCTTACGTCATAAAGGAGAGTCTGTCCCTGGTGCGTCGTGTCGTCTAAATGATCCTCTGGGGTTAATTTGTCAGGCCGAATTCTTCTGCTCCATCAGAATAAACTTTTCTCACCGTGGGGCTCTATATCTAACAAAAAAACATCATTTAAAAAATGTTTTTACCGCCGAGGATCTTTTAAAAAAAAAAAAAAAACAGAAGCATTTCTATCAAAAGATTACTTAATTCACTTGCCGTGAAAGAAAACTTCATCCCGAGAGAATGAATGTCTGCTCCGGTCAGCGGTCAGCGGTTGGAATGAAGGAAAAACACTGCAGCAGGAGGCGGGACAGGAAAACTGGACCAGCCTCCGGATTTAGCCTGACACCTCGGACCGAGGGACACAGCAGGACCTCATAAAAATATTGCTTCAAACGGGATCTGTGACGCTGGCCCGGTTTGTCAAAAGAGGTGCGACCTTTTGCGCTAAACACCCCAAATACACACACGCACACACTTTTAAGACGCAAATATCCCCAGCCCCGCGCGTGTAGTGGTCCCATATTATGAACAAAAGTGGATGGATAGCAAAGTCATGACGGATAATACAGAAATAGTGGACCTTTTAATAGTTGCACTAAAAGAATAAAACGCTACTCACAGGAGAATTAGTTTTCCCAGCTTCAGCCCGTCTTATTCCAGACATGTCAGAAACCACATGAACAAAACATCTACATATCTTTAACACCAAAGAGATTTAAATATATCCGTACATACATATGTACATACTCATATTTTTTCCCATTTCTATTTCCATGTCTCCTTTTTGTGAATATTTACAAATAAAATAAAGGTCACTGCGTGTATTAAATATATATCAGCGCCACCGGGGTGTCGTACCAAGATGTGCTGTCTTTATACACCGAAAATACTATCGCAAACGATGATCTGGTTTCTGATTTTGTGAAAAGATAAGGGGCAATACCTCCTGTATCCAGCTACAAGGACCTTCGCACACTTTTAAATGCTGTGACAGCTTGTGTTAACCTTTGATCCTAATTTTTTTTTTTTTATGTTTTTTCACGTGAAAATGTAACCCCTGTCTTAGGACAACCTCCTGATCATACCTTTTAAAATTTTATCGCTTTTGCATGCTTTAAAACATTGTTATTAAGTACAGAAAGAAGTGTTAATCTTTGATCCTAAATTTTTTTTGTTTTTTTTTTTCACCTGAAAATGGGTTGGATGTGTGAGAGCGGTCTTCCGATCATACCTTTAAAGTTTTACCGCGTTTGGATAATTTAAAACGTCGTTATTAAGCGCAGAAAGAAGCGTTGACCTTTGACCTTGAATTTTTTATGTGCGTTTTTTGTGAAAAAATGCTTCTGGTGTGTTGAGAACGCTCTCCCGATCATACCTTTAAAGTTTTACCGCGTTTGGACGCGTTTAAAAATTGTCACGGCTCGTGTTAATCTTTGATCCTAAAATTTTTTAATGTTTTTTTTGCCTGAAAACGGACCGGATGTGTTGAGAGTGGCCTCCCGATCATACCTTTAAAGTTTTATCGCGTATGCACGCGTTTAAATATTGTCCCTCACATAAAACATGTTCAAGCTAAAATATCTAAAAATATTTCTAGTACCCTCAACAAAGCAAAAATATTTATTGAATTACTGACAGGGTATCATAAAGGTAATGGTCGAAGTGAGGATTTGTAAATGTTGCCTCAAACTTCCACGCAGTAATTCAGATATGGCAAAACAAGTGAATGATATAAAATATGTAGAGCTTTGTAATTCAATAAATATTGGAGGCGGTGCTTGGGGCGGGGTTAGGGGAGGAGCTTGGGGGTGGGGCTAGGGGAGGAGCCAGGGGCGGGACTAGGGGAGGAGTCGGGGCGGGGGCTTAGGGGCAGGACATAGTGACGTAATCGATTCTGATTGGCTGTGACGTCATAAGGGGCGGGGCTTGGAGGCGGGACATACTGACGTCATCAATTCTGATTGGCTGTGACGTCATAACGGGGAGCGGGGATTAGTGACGTAGTCGATTCTGATTGGCTGTGATGTCATAGGGGGCGGGGCTTGGAGGCGGGACTGGGGGCTTAGGGGCGGGACATAGTGACGTAATCGATTCTGATTGGCTGTGATGTCATAGGGGGCGGGGCTTGGAGGCGGGACTAGGGGATGGGCTTAGGGGCGGGACATAGTGACGTCATCGATTCTGATTGGCTGACAGTGCCATCAATCACTTTTGACATAAGGTGGGTCATTACTCTCTCTCTGATAAGGCATGGGACCCGTGTTGAGACATTTAAGAGCTGTGAGGGAGTGTCAAAGTGCATGATGAATGATATGATTAACTCTCTAACATTGCTGTTTGTATGTGGTAGCTTATGTTTTATACTTTTTTCTTAACTCTGTTTGCCCTCTTGACTTTTCCAATCAAGTGTATAAAATCCACCTTAAAGTTTGACTGGATGTTCTTTCACACCACTATGTTGCTCTTGTAAGAAAAAGGAAAAATAAGGTTGCTTTTATCTTCCAAAGAAGAATATATCCTCCGTTAACTGACAATGAAAATATTTTAGAAAAAGATCCCATGTGACATCTCACTCAAGTTGTTGTCTCATGTATTTAATGATCTGAACACATGTGATCTGTGAACATCTACTATAGCTGAGCATTTGCTGAGAGTCCTGAAGTTCCAAACATGAGTACATGAGTTTTAGGGACCTGCATTGACTGTGTAGTGAAAATGTTTTCAGTGTGTTTCAATGTGCTAGGGCTGCGAAAACTCAGCGGATACACGAAATTCCACGGATTTCATCATGGGGGAGTGGGGAGGTGTTAGTGTTTTACTCTGTAATCGTGATTGTCACTGAGTTTTTAAAATGTCTGTCGCAAAGTGTTCTTTTTTTTACAACATTGTGCAAGTTTTATAAGTTCGCGGTAGTCTGCGGACACTGATCTGTATATTACAGATACAGTTACGGATCCGCAGAGTTTCAAAGAGAAAAATCCCTCTCAGAGCCTGGCTGACAGTTGTCGTAAAGCGGGAGTGGTTTGTTGCTGCAGCAACGCTGTGTGGCTCCTGCGCGAAGCTTAAGCTAAGTGTAGCATGTGGACATCACAAACCTTTAGAGCTCTAAAGTTTTTAAAAGAATAATTGTGCAGCATGTCTGTGTCACAGACCGACATCGGACAGAGAGAAGATGGCGAGAAACACTGTTTGAAAAAGTCTGATAAGGACAAGAATTTGTGGAATTGTCGCTGGCTTCATCAACACACCTGAAAGAAACGGGAAAAGTGAACTGTAAACACGGTAAGAATTTTTCTCTCTAGAAAATAAACGTGCTGTTCAAACAGGATTTTAGAAAACGTGACTTTTTTCATCAATCTAGACTTTCTTTCATTGAAAAAAGACTGTGGCATTGAATGGATTTACATGAATTTACACAAGAATGTGAATTTTTATTAATGTAGACTTTTTTCGTTGGAAAAAGACTGTGGCTTTGAGTGGATTTACATGAATTTACACAAGAATATGTGGCCTTTTTACTATACAGTACGTTGTTGATATTTTACCATGATTTTCAAAATATTCTCCAAGCTTTAGCTGTGGTTTTTTAAATGCTATAACAGTCTTTTCAGTCTTCATGAATTTTATGTAGTTTAATTGTTCAGAGTTAATGCATTATTTGGTTTACAATTAAATGGAAAATCATTCCAGGTCCTACTTCCATGTCATATTCTGTTATTTCAACATAATCATTGACAGTTCTAATGAAAGGTTGAATACAGGGTCATTTAAATATGCACTAATTTTGAGATTTTTTTGTTCAGGAGATGCTGAAAATGTATCATTAGATAAATAAATTTATTTGGTTTCTGGGATCCCACAGGGCCCGAGGCCCCCAGGAGCCCCTGCACGTTTTCCTAGGATTTCACAATTTTAATTTCTGAGCCCTGGTGCTTCCTCAGCTGCCAATTAAACAGTCAGATTTGTCTTTTGAAACACCGTTCTCTTACCTGCCTCAGGGAGTCAAGACAGTAAAGATGGATTGAATCAGCCAGCCAGAGCAGCTGATGATGAAAAACCTCCATCTATGCCAGAGGAGACGGGGAAAAGCAAAGTGGCTTCTTGGCTTACCAGCCAGGGAATGAAGAAGGTGACGGCACAGAGAAAATCAAACAACACTGTTCCTTTTGGCTGGTATATTTCTTGTGACTCTGGGGAATATAACACAAGCTTGTAATATATATCTGTGTGTGTGTGTGTGTGTGTGTGTGTGTGTGTGTGTGTGTGTGTGTGTGTGTGTGTGTGTGTGTGTGTGTGTGTGTGTGTGGTGTGTGTGTGTGTGTGTGTGTGTGTGTGTGTGTGTGTGTGTGTGTGTGTGTGGCAGTCTCCTGTAAGAATATAACCTTGCATTTGTAGTATTTTTTTTTTCTTTCCAAATCATGTTAGAAGAGGAGATTGTGATTGATATTCTCTCTTCTGTTTTTATTTCCAGGATGCTGTTGACAGCAAGAGGTGTGTTGGGATTATTTTTTTAAATTTGCTTAAATAGACCCCATCTACCTATGATTCTATAACACAGCAAGGAATTTATATTACAGAAAGTTGTTGGGAGTAATTCTCTTTCTTCTAGTCAGGTGAAGACTGATCCATTAAAGAAACAGGACGTGATGACACTTTCTGACAGTGATGATGTTCAGACCATTAGCTCGGGTTCTGAAGACAACAAGGAGAGGGAGAAAGCCGCTCAGGGTAAGAAGAAGAGGAGAGAGGGGGTAGAATGTAAAATTGTCTTGTCATCTTTTATTCTGTTTTTGTTGTTGATGTTCTTGTGCTTCAGTGGTGACTAAAAAGCAGACAGCAGTGAAATCAACGCGCGGTATTGCCCTCAAACCCAGCCACAGCATGATGGTAAAAACAGGTGCACCTCGAGGCGGGGGAGGGCAGGGAGGAAAAGGGCAGCAGGGACAGCCTGGAGGAGGGGGAGAGAACAATGGCAAAAGCACCCGTCTGTTCTTCGATGGCGAAGAATCATGCTACATCATCGACGCTAAGCTTGAAGGCAATCTTGGACGTTACCTCAATGTAAGTAGTGCTGAAAGTTGATTGAAAGGTTCTTGCATTGGTCAATCTCCGTAGGATCCAAAACCAAACTGTTTGCCGCTCAGTGAGGAGGGTGCTCTGGTTTTACACTCAGGAACTCAACTGTCAAAGACATACAAGCTCTTTGGGTACTTCTTCAGCACAAGGGCAGAATTCAGCAGGGCTTCTGCATGCACACACAGATGTGTGCAAAGGATCCTTGGGTCAGGTCCTCAGTCAGCCAGGAAACTTCACTAATGTTGCGGCCGCATGTTGATGGTAGAGAAACTGGTGTATCAGTTGTTACAGCAGAGTCACTGTTGATCGCGCCAGCAGACTGTAGATGTTGACATGAGATACTGCAATTTTCTAGTCGTGTCAGTGGGATGGACAATAATTTGAATTGACATACACAACAGCATTTTGCGTAATGTTATATCAATACAGAAAGCTGCATTAATGAACAAATGAAAAACATCTGGATTACTGTCTGCCGAATACAGCCAACATCTGAATGCAGCTTTACGTGCCCTTGAGCAAAATGTTCTTAAGGCACAGTTTGCTCCTCGTGTGCACTTGTGTCCCTTGTTTAGCAGCACCGGTGTGTGTGTGTGTGTGTGTGTGTGTGTGTGTGTGTGTGTGTGTGTGTGTGTGTGTGTGTGTGTGTGTGTGTGTGTGTGTGTGTGTGTGTGTGTGTGTGTGTGTGTGTGTGTGTGTGTGTGTGTGGAGGGGGAGATAACTCATTTCCACTATAAGTTGCTTTTAATATTTGCCATCAAATGCTCAACAGTGTATTGAATTGTTAGGACCCCTTCACATATAACACAAAAGACGCAGAAGCCGGAAGAAAATCTGTGAACCAAAAACAAAATGGGGAACTGCAAAACATTCCATCTACTGTCGGGAGGGACATACGGGTAGACAGGCGTGCGCGATACTGCGGCAATGGTATCATGCACGCTTGTGTTCGCGCGCACGAACACAGTGCGAGCACATGGAAAGTTGCGCACACAGCAGCGGAGCAAAAATTAATAAAACACCACAGTTTCTAATATTAATTCCTGTTATAAAGAGCGGATTTTTAGCCTCCGCCTAGACGTACACCAAGGAGTAATGAAATGATGCAGTCCACACATCGCCGCTTGTGTGCGTGAATGGTTGCAGCGACAGCTGTACGAGGCATTTGAGGCGGCTCCTATTTTTCATGAATGGCATGCAATTCCTCCTTCATGCGCTAGTCTGCTTCAATCGTGTTTTGTGTGAAGGGGCCCTTAGTTATGGTTCAGACAGTTTTAACATTGCTGTGTGTTTACATTTTCTTTCGTCCTCTGTCCTCTCTTTGATTTACAGCACAGCTGTAGTCCCAACCTCTTTGTCCAGAATGTGTTTGTGGACACACATGACTTGCGCTTCCCCTGGGTGGCGTTCTTTGCCAGCAAGTGAGTTCTTTAAGTTAAAGCCAATATGTGGTCCATGACTATTATCAGAATACACAGGAGCCTCGTGGGAGGTTGTTGTTGCCTTTAGGACAACATTTAGAGCATTTTAAACCATTTTATGATTTGTAAAGTAAAAGCACTGACAGACTGATAACGATCAGTGTGCTGAGTTATGATGGTTTGGATGTGTACTGACTTTGCTGTGTTTTATGTGAAGGCGTATCCGGGCCGGCACAGAGCTGACGTGGGACTATAACTACGAGGTGGGCAGCGTGGAGGGCAAAGTGCTGCTGTGCTGCTGCGGCTCCACCGAGTGCCGAGGACGACTGCTGTGATCTGAATCTCAACACTCAATGCTTCTTTTTGTTTTAGTTATGTGTGTTATTACTGATACTTTTGTTGCATTTATTTTGTATTGATATGTATCATGTTAACTTTCACTTTGTCCATGAAGTTTCCTCAGCTTTATGTGATAATAAATTTTCATTTTCTTCAGTGAAATCTTCATTGTGTATGGCTTTCTTTTTGTGCAACAAGGTGTAAATTATTTTATACAAAGCACTTTTGTTATTACAGATTTATTCAAAGTGCAAAACTAAATAAACACTGTAAAATGCAGTAAGTGAATAGATAGATGAGTCCATCTCCAGTACTACAAGTAACCAAGATAAAAGCATTTAATGAGGACACACTAATGTAATCTGATGAACTGATCTATCAAAAAAAAAATGTTCATGTGCTGTCCTAATAACCATACCTGTCACCTCCTGGATGGTTCACAGATGATGGATTAGGTGCAGGTGTGCTTAATGTCTGCATACACATGTACTAAGTAAAGAGAAATAAAGTTTTCCGATTACATACTAAAACATGATCACAAGTTCAGGCAACACTGAGGAAGGATTTTGTACAGTGAGTGTGTGGTTTTGAAGTTACATGTAGCTTGAAATGAGCTTTTTGGTCAATTTCTAAAGAATATCTGCTTATATCTAATACTGCTGTCTGAACAGCTGGGCTACTTGGTGATGGTCTAGTGGTTAAAGCGTTGGGCTTGAGTCCAGATGACCCTCAGTTCAAATCCCAGCCTGACTGGAAAATCACTTAAGGGCCCGTGGATAAGGTCCCTAATCCCCTAGTTGCTTCCGGTGTGTAGTGAGTACCTTGTATGGCAGCAGCCTTGCATCGGGGTGAATATGAGGCATATTTGTACATTTTTGAGCATCTTAAAAGCACTATATAAATGCAGTCCATTTAGTGGTGGCACATCACCTTTTTTTTTTTTTTTTTTTTTTGAGGGTGCAAACTTACACTGTAGACTTGCATTGTAACCTCATCTGCTGTCAGGCTGCAGCTACGTGTATAATGTCAGCGTAGATTATGTTTGCCTAAAACAGACACCAGACCACAAACATTAGCATTACTATCTTCATGACAATATCCCAGGGATTACATAAATAATGTAGCCCACACTTGCTTCATTTTTTGACTTCATAATGTAATTTATAAGCTCAGTGAAGATTATGTCCACATGTTGACCATTCATGAGTGATAAGGCATCAGACTTCAAAGTTGAACATTGTGAGTTCAAATCCCCATGGCACCTGAAGTTTTTATTTACTTTTCCCCAACTTCAAATATAAAATGCATATTTGACAATCATCACACAGATATTTGAGAGATTGTGTACATATATATAAACAAGAGCAAAAGTCTGTTGCTTCACAATCACATGACCTAGACTGACCAATCAGACATTCCATCTCCCCCCCATATGTCATCAGCTGTTCTTCCTCCCCAAATGGCAGCACAGATATAAATATAATGCAATGCTAAAATACTCTTGGGCATATGAGCATCTAATCAATGAAAAGAGTGTCTAGAAAGAATGTGACCTTTTGACCTCTTAAAATAGGTCAAGGTTCGCCATCTTTAAACTTGTCCAAGGTCTGTGTCCCAAGAATGATCCCTGTGAATTTGAAGACTCTGGCAGTAATAGGACTGAACTTATGCTGAGCTCAGTCAGACAGATGGACAGAAGGAAGGAAGGAAAGTTTTCGCAATATCCGATGCCCGTATTTTGGCCTTGGGTTAAAAACTCACTGATTTCACATTCTCAAGAGAAATGCTGGTTTCTCAGAATTCAAAAGATGGAGAACCATGCCCTACTTTTTCTGGGTCAGGCTCAAAAGTTTTCAATCACCCCTTGTAATTGTAAGGAGCAGGCTGGTGCTGCAGCTCCTGTGTTGTCATTGTGGAATTACCTGCACATAAATATGCAGCATTGTAACTGCAAGGTTAAACTATTTAACTATTAACTTTGTAACAAACTGGCATTAACTAGTATACGCAAATCAGTGTGCTTGTAACTGAGCTCAACAGACATAACACCTGCTTTTAAAAAAGAAATCACACAGACAAGCAAAATTTACAGGAATACGATGTTCATCAATATTTTTTTCATATATCCATGCATTCATTCCACATTTATTTACATTAATTAGAGGTGGGCGGATCAATCCTAATATTGATAATATTGATACCAACACTGGTATTGATATTGAACGATCCTTGTGTAAAAAAAATCGATACTCAAGCTTTTTTTCTCTCTTGCACGCACTGACTGCTGCGCACACAGATTAATCAAAGTCTACTCTGTAAGAGCAGCTCTGCGCTGTCACACAACACGGAGCAGCGCACCCTTGTATTGTGGTTTGTAAGCCCTCAACCTCAGGAGATTTTGTTTTAAGTTGTGTTGACTGATATTTTTTAAACAAAAATGTTGATTGTGATAATAAAGTATTTTGTTGTCACATACAATGTTTGGTGAAATTCTATCCTAGGTCTTTTGGATCCTTTGGATCTATGAAGCTTAAATATGAAAAAGTATCGGTATCAGTATCGATATCGGCAATACTGGGCCTGTATTTACTTTGTATCGGATCAATACCAAAATTCCTGGTATCGCCCACCTCTAACATTAATGCCATTTGTTGCCACCTTTTTCAATATGGCGTGTGTGTATTGCGCACGGAATTGTGGGTATGTGACGTCAGTATTGACAGTGTGTAGACAAAAGAATGCGTCAGATTTAATTTTAATTTTAATGTAGGTCTTGCAAAAGCAACAGATGATCACATGGTTGATTTTCTTAATCATATAATAATCATGCATAATGCTCAAACTTGTCAGAAAAACATTATTTTAATGGTGTATTTTGAGAACCAGTTAGGAGTTGGTTATGTTTTGTTTTATACACTGAAGGCGCCTATCAGCAAGTTTCAAACAATAAACATAAAAAAAACTAAAATTCTCCTCTGGCTTTCACTGAATATGCCATATTTTACTTTTTTACTTATTTAATCAGAGTTGCTAAAGATGTTTTACTACCCAACAGTTTTAAAGCGTCATTCTGGATGTTTTTCTACAATCTGGTGAGTAAAACCTGATTCAGCTGTTTAAGTACGATGAGGCCACATGAGGAAAAAACAAACAAACAAAAAAACAACATCTGATTTCGTTATTTATTTGGCCTTCAATTATCTCTAAAAGCTACCCATGCCCTTTTTGCAGTATATCTGTGAAATCCTCATTTGGTGTCCTAAATCGACGATGAAAACCTCTCACTCAGCGAAGCTTTAGGAGGATTTATGTCATTTATTGACCAAATTAAAAAAAAAAAAAAAAAAATCACACGGTTCAGGTCATTTTAGTAAGAGACTAAACGCAGTGTTATAGTTTCTGTACATTAAAACTTAACAGATTGACAATTTTACTAAGAAGAAAAGTGTAAAAAAAAAAAACCGCACCTCGCAGGTGCATCACACACAAAAAACATCCAAACAAGGAGTCTTTGAAGTCCAAAATATCAAAGAGCAGAGAGAAATACCGAGAAAATAACTTTCTCTTTTTCTCACGTTATCTGTGAGCCCCAAGGCTGAACGGGTCGACTCTAAAATTACTTTAAAAGACAATCCCATATCAATTTTGGCACACATCTGTACTTAGTGATGTTGAATTGCCACTGGAGGCGCTATTTCACCAAACCACACACCCACACACAACAATCAGAATCATTTATATGGTGTAATATTTTAAAGAATCTTCGATTTGTTAAAAAAAAAATTGTGGTGTTTGTGGAGGGGGTTAGAGGGGGAATACAGTACCTTTCATATGAAATGCATATTAAAGTAATATTTAATTTGATTTTCTTTTTTTTTTTTCTTTTTTTTTGCCAGAATGTACATAAATCATTTATAATTGTAATAAGTTTATCTTGGTTCTGAAAAAAATATTTTATTTATTAGGGCATGCTTATTTATTTATTTATTTATTTACAACCCCAATTCCAATGAAGTTGGGACGTTGTGTAAAATGTAAATGAAAACAGAATACAATGATTTACTAATCCTCTTCAACCTATATTCAATTTAATACACCACAAAGACAACATATTTAATGTTCAAATTGATAAATTTTATTGTTTTTGTGCAAATATTTGCTCATTTTGAAATGGATGCCTGCAACACGTTTCAAAAAAGCTGGGACAGTGGTATGTTTACCACTGTGTTACATCACCTTTCCTTCTAACAACACTCAATAAGCGTTTGGGAACTGAGGACACTAATTGCTGAAGCTTTGTAGGTGGAATTCTTTCCCATTCTTTCTTGATGTACGACTTCAGTTGTTCAACAGTCCGGGGTCTCCGTGGCAGGCAGGCCAGTCTAGTACCCGCACTCTTTTACTATGAAGCCACGCTGTTAGAAGGAAAAGTGATGTAACACAGTGGTAAACATACCACTGTCCCAGCTTTTTTGAAACGTGTTGCAGGCATCCATTTCAAAATGAGCAAATATTTGCACAAAAACAATAAAGTTTATCAGTTTGAACATTAAATGTCTTGTCTTTGTGGTGTATTCAATTGAATATAGGTTGATGAGGATTTGCAAGTCAAGTCAAATCAAGTCAAGCAGCAGAGCTTTGAAAAAGTAAAAATTACATAATTAAAATCAATAAATCACAACGTCTTTGGGATTTGATCTGTTGTTGAGGCAACACAAAGTAATCCTGAAGATGCCACGTTCGACTGTGCAACACTCAACAAATAAAACCTTGAGAAAATACACATTAAATGCTAACAAATGTAATGGTAGATGGAATACATTTTTATAGTGGTTTCCCATCTGATGCAGAACCACAAAGCACTTTATAATGATGCCTCACATTCACTCATTCACACACACACACACACACACACACACACACACACACACACACACACACACACACACACACACACACACACACACACACACACACACACACACTGAGGTCAGTGTGCTGCCATGGAAGATTCTTCATTGCACACCATGAGGAACTCTGGGATTAAGGATGTTTGTCAAGAAACCTTTGTAATTTCTTGGCAAACAGGGAATTGAACTGAGGGCCTTCTGATTACATGCCCACCTCTCTCAGGGTTCTCCCTGGGAATTTTTACTATAGCGGTGATGTTGGCAACTATCACCTGAAGCGGCACACATCGCTTCCACTCAGGGTCCTATTTAACCTTGTGTCCTGAAGTCCTAAGATAAAAATGAAAATCTTTTAGTTTTCCTCAAAGAAACGCTGTCTGAAACACTCGGAAACATTATGATTTCAGTGCGACGTGTCCTTTCAAACAGAAGAATGGAAATAATGCACGCTGCTATCCAGCACCAAACTCTTAAAGAATGAAAGTATGCCTCTGTACCTGAAGAACTTAGATTTGCATTCTGCCGCTTTCTTCACCAAAGCCTCCCTGTTCACTGTCACAGGTGCTGCAGCGTCAGCCTCTGATCTGATCGATCCTGTACACTGACCACAGCCTCCCTGGCGGCTCACTGCCGGCGTGCCCTCCTGCCTGGATGGACTGCTGACTGCAGTCAAAAAAAAAAAAAAAAAAAAGCAGAGATCGTCCTCTGATTATCGGACTTTGTGTAACGTTTGTGTTTTGTCATTGTTTGCCTCGTTTGGATGTAAACAGGATAAAATAAAGAGCTTTAAGTTGTTGAGGTGAAATTACCCCACAAAAATGGGTTTGTCAGATTCCCACCAAGTCTCGTGCTGAAACATTACGCGAAGACCCCAAGGTATAGCGGTGCTAGATGACACTATAACTGCGCGGCACCGTTATTCCATAGTCTGGGGAGAACCCTGTCTCTAGACCATCACTTCCTCAATTATTGATATCTGCAGCCCTGTTGAGATTCTTTGATGAAATGTTTGACATTTTTCATCTGTGTTGAATAAAGAACGTTTAATGTTGTCTGTGCTTCCTTTTGTAGGCTGGTTGCTACAAAAGGGATCAGAGTTACTCGGCGAGACTTTCTAAAAGTCAACGTTAAAAACACCTGGTAATAACTTACTTGTACACATTTTGACTCTAATGTGCGCTCTGGTTAATTAATGATACCAACTATAAAAAACTACACAGTGATGACATCATGAACTACGTGCTGGAACGTGTCCCTCCTCCTCGGCCGGACCTGCCGCGGCCTCGGTTCTCCCTGTACCTCTCCTCTCAGCTCCAGTATGGCGTTATTGTGGTATACCACCGTCAGTGTGCTATTCTGCTGGGTAAGACATTTTAAACACACTGGAGGAAATATAATCTTCAGAGAGGTCTGTCTGCTGAAGACCCTGACCCTGTGACCTTACAGAGGATCTTCAGTCCATCGTGGGCCAGCTGATGAAGCAGAGAACCTTGAAGAAAATTGACATGGATGAACACGTTAGGTGAACCCACATTCTCAATATTCACAGATTTGTCTATATTTGTCTATAACCTATATATAGATTTGTCACATATGAGAAGACAACAACATATGTTCCTTGATATTTCTTCTCCCAGGCAACCTCTTCTTTTCCCAGACCATCTGTTGCTCTCAGAAGAAACAGAGGGGGCCCCGGACCCGTTATTCGGAGTGATGCGCATGCAGGAAGCCATGCCCAGTCCAACTGTACTGATACAGGTATCGAAATAAATAACCACGTGAGCAATGACAATACAGGAATTTAGAAGTGCAGAAATTGTTACAGTGATGTGAAAAAGGTGCTGTAACTGTTGTTTTTTGGATATGGAGCAGGCATATCTGAGGGAAGAGTCTCCTGAACAACCAGAACTGATCAGTCCTGTGGCTACTCCAAAAAGTGGTAACATAACGTAACACAGCATTGTCGGTGTTTGAGTTCATTTATTCCTGCTTGGAATTTTCTAAACCTGATATGTTTAAAAAGGGGGCCAGTCTTATACGTCTTCAGGATGTAGAAGAGCAGCTAGTCAGGTTTCCCATGTGACTAATGTTGGGTGCTGTGGGAAATCTGTGAAGTGATTTTTTTTTTAAAGAGTTCTTTTAGATTAGATTAGATAGAATTCAATTTCAATTTATTTTCATTTATATAGGACCAAATCACAACAAGGCGCTTCACACAAGTAAGGTTTAACCTTACCAAGCAACAGTGGTAAGGAAAAGCTCCCTCTGAGGAAGAAACCTCAAGAAGACCAGACTCATAGAGGTGACCCTCTGCTTGGGCCATGCTACAGACACAAATTACAAAACAATTCACAAAATGAACGTACAGGAAATGTTGCCGGTGCACACTCTGTTTCCTAATAAAATGAATTAAAAGAGTAAAAAGCATAGAAACATACTATGCCAGTATGCTAGCCATAGTAAGTCCCTTCGGTTGCTCCCTTGTTTGCACTTGGGGTTGCCAGAGCAAATCCAAGGTGGATCTGCATGTTGAATTGGCACAGGTTTTACGCTGGATGCCCTTCCTGACGCAACTCCACATTACATGGAGAAATGTGGCAGGGGTGGGGTTTGAACCCGGAGCCTTCTGAACTGAAACCAAGCGCATTAACCACTTGGCCACCATCCCTGCTCCCCAGTATGCTAGCCATACGAAAGGGAAAATAACAGGGGCATGATAAGAGAAAGCTCTGTGACCCTCAGACTTTTTATTCACCCTAGGGACACAAAGTAGCCCTGCACCCTGAGAACAAAGATCCGGGCCGGTACATAGTTTTTAATTAGGTCAGGTAGGTAGGGAGGTGCCAGTCCGTGAACAGTTTTATAGGCTAGTAGCAGAACCTTAAAATCGGATGTTACTGGGACAGGAAGCCAGTGAAGAGATGCCAAAATGGGTGTAATGTGGTCAGTAGAACTTTATTGATG
This sequence comes from Thalassophryne amazonica, assembly GCF_902500255.1. Taxonomy (NCBI): domain Eukaryota; kingdom Metazoa; phylum Chordata; class Actinopteri; order Batrachoidiformes; family Batrachoididae; genus Thalassophryne; species Thalassophryne amazonica. Next base: position 78,817,265 of record NC_047109.1, on the reverse strand, counting down.
CCTTGGGAAGACTCCCTCAGGGAAACAGGGGGTTCCAACTGCATTGTATAGCAGCACACAGGGCAAGAAGCACACAGAGTATCAAAAGTGAAAGCATTAAAAAAAAGTTTGCAAATATAAATATATATTGTGTACAAATATTCAGAAAAGTGTGGATGGCAATTTTACTTTCAAGTATTTTTTTTTTTTTTTTTTTTTTTTTTGTTTTGGTTGCCCCAATAGGGATGCCATCTTTTTGGTTTTATTATTGATTTCTGGCATGAAAATTATTCACTGAAAAATGATGAAATTTCACAAGACCCTTAGCTCCCACTACCTTTGAGAGGGTCAGCAAATATCAAGTTGATAACTTGTATCATTTCAATTTTATTCACCAAAATATTTATAAATTCTCACACTGAAATTGCCAATTAAGTGAGGTAAATTTTCAAACATTATCGTCATGGCACACACAGTAGTTTCCAAAGTTGTCACCGTCTTGACATTTGCACAGTGCTGTACATGGTGGGTTATTCTTCTGGCATGAAAAGTTCACCTTTTCTTTGCATGAACCCTCACGTCCACATTTTACGAGCTCCAGTACAGCGCATGGAGCTGGGTTTTCAAAACACTGTACTGGAACAAAGTTCCCATCCTCATTAATCTTCCATCCATGGCCCTCTGGGATCAAATTGTTCGGCTTTCGTTCTCCATAGCTTTTATCTCTCTTGGACATGAAGTTGACACGCTGTATCTGTGGTTTGAGAGTGCCTAGTGTTAGAAGACGTTTTTGCCCTTCCAAATTCTTAACCTTGAAACATTCCCATTGGAGTTCAGAAAGTGTGACACATGGCCTTCTCTTGGCATAGGCCCGACAAACAAAACCCTCAATACAAGCAAATACCTCACTAAAAGTATCTGTACATCCAAACATCTGAAATGTTCTGATGACTTCACTGCATTGAGGAAGCTGCAAAAACTTGATGATCCATGTTTTTTTTTTTTGTTTTTTTTTTATATGTTGAAGAACTTTCCCCCACAGTCAGTACCAGTAAAATTATGCAGCTCAATCAAAGCCTTTGTCTTCTCCAGTCCAATGGCATGGCGCCTTTCTTTTATGTCAGTTGTGTGGAAAAACTTTCCTCTGTCAGTTAACATCTTGGATGGATGAGCATTTTTTGCTGGACAAACTTGTGAGTCACTTGACAATGGTTCACTGAACCCTTTCTCAGCTCTCTGCAGTATACCTTTATGGACTGTAACTTTCTAACATTCTTTGTGGTCCTGCACTTGTGCCAGTTCAGAGGATGTAATATTTGAAAGTTTTTCAGCAAGTGGTGCACACTTTGTGAAACAAAGCACAGCAAAATCCTTAAGGTTGGTAACTTAATCTGATGACGGGTTCTTCACTACAGACTGTGCCTTCTGATCTCCCTTGTCACAAATGATACAAGTCTGTGTTTTGTCCATTGTCACTGGCTTGTTGTCTCACCAAGGTACAATACAAAATGATTCGGCTTCAACCCATTTAGTGTCAGGTGGACTTTTTCTGAAACAAGAAAAACCTGCATTTAAGTCATCAGCACCATTGGGTTAGCAACATCCTTACCTTCCAGGGTCCAAAGCTGTGAAAATATCCATGCAATTAATACCTGAACATGGTCAAATGTAAAGCAAATAACCCAAAACTTGATAAATACCTGATTTTTTATTTGTGTTCTAATAATTTTATCCATTCCCACCTTTTACCCAACCTGATCCCACCAAGCACCCCGATTGTTCCTCACCCTAAGATTAATGTACATGTAGCTGAAAAAGATAAATGTTTCCCACTTTACATATTACCATACCAGCCCAAAGTGCCAAGTTTTCAAATTTATGTACCAATACATGTCTTGGGGTAAAAGATGATATGAACAAACTTCATCAGCTAAGATATGGACTGATTACAATATATTGTTTACATTTCATGACTAAAATCCTCCAAAGAGAAATTAAATGACTAAAGATAGGACATTTAACATAACATTTAGAACTAACAGTTTACCCACATCAATCATATGCCAACCAGAAATGTATTTGAAACCATTCTGATGAATACCATGCCTCAGAAGCTGAGAGGGACTGAAGCGGCCATGAACACTGGATTCAAGCCCTCCAGTTTTAGTAAATAAAATCTCAAGTTTTTGAAATCTCAAGTTTTTGAATTATTTACAGAAAATTCCACATACAGGTATAAACTTCTATGGGAAAACCATCTGTCATTTATCAGGCGTTTCCTGCAGATATGTCTTCAGGTATGATTGTATATCGCAAGAAACATAGTTTCATTTCTGATGTTGAAGACGTTACCATATATTCTGGCATAAAAACACAAAATTGCAAAAGTAAAATTGCCACCCATTTTTTTTCCCCTTAATGACACCTTATTGATGCTATTTAACTGATAAAATCACTTTTGGCATGCAATTCCCACAGAATAATGCAGTGATTTCTTGACAGGTGTGATCTGCAGCACCCCTGCAGAAATTAAAATGAGTTGTTGCCTTGCAACAGGGCGTGTAAATAAAAATATATTCAGACTATGATAGTGGAATTTTGTTATCTTTGAAGCTTCCTAACTGCATACATGGGCAGCATCCATGTGCCTTATGTGTATTTTGTGTAAAGTCTTTCGTCATCAGTATTTTTGAAACCTCGTCCGTGTAATGTATTTTTCTGTTAATATGTTTGAAGCCCCACTGACTGCTTGGCTGGCTTCTCTGTCTGCAAATTGGAAGCCTCCTGAATGTGTTGCTTATGTCTCCATCCTTTCTGTGCATGTCATATGATGTATGTTCTATGCATGCCATGCCACATTGTCATCTGTACATTTGAAGCCTTCTGACAGTGTGGCTGGCATGAATGCACATCCTGAGCATACCATGGGACATTGTTTGCTCTCCATACATCTGAAGCCTCCTGACTGCATTGCTGGCATATGTCCACGGTTTGTGCATGCCATGTAACTTATTTAATGTTATTTAATAATATACAAAGATACTTATACTTATTTAACTTATGTAATATATACAAAGAATGAATTTTTATGAGTTCAATGGTACGGATATTTCATGAGGTGAAAGATGGACTGTTCAATTCAACAAGGCAAAGCTGAGCTTTCACCAGCTTTTACCAGCATGCAATGGTACAAAACGTATGGAACCAAATTTGCACAGTAAATGGAATGAATAATCCATGTCACGTGACATACAAAGCACCAATCAAATGACAAGGATTCACTCAGCTGTTATATATTTTATTATTCATAAAACAACATATAATAACAATAATAATAATAACAATAATAATATGAACAGCCTAATTGTTGGGAAAGTGTAAGTACACGGACCCACAACAGGGGGCGCAAATGAACGGACAATAGAATAGGTCAAATAACAACACTTTACTGTTGCGAACGTGCACAACAAACACAACAGATTCCACAATAGATCAAAGGTCAAATTACAAGGTGTCGTGTGGGCAGGCTCGAAGATAGGAGACGCCTGTCCAAAGCAGAACCGGAACCACACGATTTCCTCCGCCAGCAGACCCCGGGAATACTGGAGCCGCCAAGTCCCGAACTCCCAGGTGGCCACTGCCTCCGCGTGTCGGACCTGGTACTGCTGGCGAGGAACAAACACACAATTAAACGTGGGTGCGTCTGCACCCAGCAATCTGCACGGCAGGGAAGCTACCTCCACCTCTCGTTGGAGAAAAAGTCTGTTATCACTCACAAAAATCACAACAAAAAGGCTTTCTATCAAGCAGTCAGGCTGAGGATATTACCTTTCAGGTAGAACGATATCTCGGCAAAGAGGTGGAGATGACGTCTTGCTGATATACCGATGCAGATCAGATGAGTGGTGACAGCTGTCACAGGTGATGAGTGTCAGCTGTCACCCCGGCTGCTCCTGTGAGGCGGCAGCGCCCTCTGGTGCCTGGAGCCCGCACTCCAGGCAGGGTGCCCTCTGGTGGTGGTGGGCCAGCAGTACCTCCTCTTCAGCAGCCCACACAACACCTAATATTCCTTTTTCTTAACTTTCTGTAAAGTAATAACAAATATGATACATTTTTCCTCATGCTTTGATTTGGAATAGAATGTGCAGTGTTCCCAATACATTTGTGTGTATGGAAATAAAAGCTATTCACTCTAAGAAATAAAATGTACTGTAGAATTTATTTGATAAAGTTAAGGTAACTTCTTCCACATAACTTTGTCAATTAAGTGCAAAACAATATTGGGATTTAAGTAATAATGTTTCATTTGTTTTAATTAATTTCAACTACAATATTGTTTTGCACTTAATTGACAATGTTAAGTGGAAAAAGTTACCTTAACGTTATCAATTAAATTCAACATTTTATGCCTAAGAGCGTATGTTTCATTTCTTAGAGTGTTGTAAGGATTTTGAGTTTTACTCACTTTTTTAAACACAGTGCTATTATTTTGAACACAGCTGTATGTTCTATGTATGCTACATAATATATGGCTGGTCAGTTAGTTGATTCTTAGGAAGAGGTCATGTGGACACCACCAGCTGTGCACACTGGAGGCTTCAAACATATGGACAGCAGGCTGCAAAGAGTAAAAATGTAGATTATCTAGTGAACTGTATTATTGGGAGATGTCAAACAGCTGTGGGATCAGGCATTTTGTCTCACTTTTAGATGCACTTTGTGTTGTGATGGCCTTAAATTTGTCTCCCTCTGCTTCTTTGTGGCTTCTGAAGCCTTTTTAGGAGCCTCAACTGTTTTATTTCTTTTTAACTTCAGCTATTACCGCCTCTCCTGAAACCATCACACTTCAAGACAAAGAGCCTGTTACTATCCCCTCCGCTGAGGTACGGCTGTCAAAAGCTGTGCAAACGCACACTTTATGTTTCTCACCTTTTAGTCACCTGTCTTTCTCCTGTTTTGTCTTCCTGATGTTAGTTTGAAGGGATGGAGCTCGATGATCAACCTCAAGATATCATTGACGTTCTGTTGGCGGAACCTGGTCATTTTCCAGAAGGTTATAGGCACAGAAAAGATTATTTTGTTTTGTTTTTTGTTTTGTTTTTTTCAGTCAAAGACAAATGACAAAAAAAGGGTTTTAAAGATTTTATTTTTTCTAACAGAAGAACTGGAGATAGTGATGGCAGAAGAGCAAGAGAGGGAGATAGAAAGAGAGGAAGATGCAGAAATAAAGACGACAAAAGAGCTAACAGGATCCACTCTTGAGTAAATACTCCAAAGACACGTGGGCATGAGATCACGGCTGCACGGAGATCCACACGGTCACTCTGTGTTTTTCTTCTTTGCACCAGGATACAGCCCACACTGTCCGGGGAAGAAGCCATACTGCTGCCTCAGGAGGAACCAGGTATGCCCTCAAAGACAGCTGAGCTCCCCGCTGACCAGCTGACACCTGTCTCTGCTCCTGTCTTGCCCTCTCCTCCATCTGCAGAGGAACATGAAGCTCCCAGAAGAGAGCTAGAGGTTGTTAAAATACTTTTACAAACCCAAATCAGAAAAAGCTGGGACAATATGGAAAATGCAATAAAACATACAAACAAACAAACAAAAACAACACAATGATTCTTACATTTAATTCTTACATTTATTTTGTCCCACCCTTCCTTCAAACACATATAAGGGCCCCTTCACAGATAGTACAAATAAGTATGAATCAGGGTGAATCATGGTGAAACAGCTCGTATGAGTAAACCACAAAACATGGAGCTGACGTCTGGAGGAATATGTGGTTGGGCAGGCATGAACGATCCCGCTGTGACGGTTTTGTGCAAGAGCGTGCAGGAAACCATCACAATGGGAACACAGTGCGAGCAGCTGGAGTGTGTGGAATGACATTGCGCAGCTGCTGTGGCAAAAAATAAAAAATACATGCCACCTGTGGGATTCGAACTTGCAATTTACAATAGCTCTGATTGCCAGCCAGAAACTTTACCACTGGACTATCATCACTGTCCTATAAAAGGTCCATAAAATGCCTGAAATCAACAAGGAGATAAACGTATAAAAAAAACACACCATAAAAAACCCCGCAATTTATTTAATCCCTCTTATCGAGCGGACAATACAAGTATGAACCGTCTGTTCCTCTGTAGATGACCCATGGACACAGACGTACAGTCATGTAATGACATGAATGATGCAGTGCACTCTTATCATGTCCACATCTACTGGCCTGGTGTGTCCAGCCCGCCCCGTGTGCATGTCTGGCCCTACACGCGTGTCCTGTGGACAGCACGCCGCAGGACAGACACCGCGTCATGTGGAACAGAGCTCACGTGGGTGACGTGACATTCAGATGTTATGGTCTGACAGTCCCTAAAATGCCCCCGTGGTAATTTGTGGAATGTTTTGTAAACCTGAAATCCAGGAATGGATTTATATTAACAAATTAAATGATGTTGACCATGCAAAACATGAAATATCTTGGGTTTGTGCTATCTGCAATGAAACAGAAGTCAAAATAAATGTAACAATCACTGTGGGTTTTTCAAATTAGCATTTTCTATACTGTCCCAATTTTTTTGAATTTTGGGTTAGGAAAACAAAAAGAGAAGTCGCAGAGAAAAAGTGTAGCTATTTTTTGCTCTTTTTGCTCCTTCCACACACAGGACCCATCTCTTCCTGAGGAGACGAGGAGGAAGAGAAAGAAACAGCTGATCTTCTTTGACCCAGAGACACAGATTTCGGAGGACATACTGCAGCAACAGATCAGCAACCCTCTGATTGAGACCAGACGCCTGCTTCTTCCTTCTCTGTCTCACAGGATTGTCCCTGTTTCTGATTTACTCAACAAACCCTGTGGCTGTTAGTGACACGTGTATAAAATATACAATACACTCTAAAAATCCATTCAAAACATCGGTTTAATCATTCATAACTGAGCTGCATAGTATTGTTCAAGACATACTGCTCAATTTTTTTCTTCTGAGCAAAGAGACAGAAAATGGATGTTTTGTTAGATCTTGAAAACAACAAGAATAAATTTGTGGTCCTTGTTGGATTACACACTCACAACCACTTTGTTAGATACACCTATTCAATGGCTCATTTTAGTAATCCAATCAGCTGATTGTACTGTATCAGAAACTCAATACCTCAGAACCTCAGTACCTCAATACCATGATCAAAAGGACCTGCTGAAGTCAACCCAAGCACCAGAATAGTATAGAACTTTGATTTAAGTGACTTAAAAGGTGTTATCGTTGGTGTTGCCAGATTTCAGAAAATGTTGATCTACATGGGGTTTTCACTTATACCCATCTTTAGGGCCTATAGTGAATGGTACAAAAAAGAATCATCCATAAATATGTTCAGTTACTTTTTTTTTTTTTTTACTATTTTACTGCAAACCAAATTTGGTTTTTGGTATACAACCATCCAGCAGATTACCAGCAAATGTAAAACGCGAATGCACAGAATCAGTTATTTTATTTAAGTTGGTAATAATGTTTAAAAGTTGTCTTGATTTATTGTCATACACATCATTTGACTTTTTTCCTACATTGTATTGTGGTGGATGTGACTTTTAGTGACCTTTTCAAAAAATAAATCATAAAAACTTTTTTTCCCCTCCCCTGCAGCCTTGCCTCAGGATGTTCTGTTTCTATGGAGACAAGCTGCTGTCATCACACCTCTCTCTGGCTCCGACCTGCAGGTCGGAGAGAGAGGGCTCGAATCCACTGACTCCGAGAAGGAACGAGAGCTTGAGACAGCTCCGAGAGAGGATGAGAGGCCGGAGCTCAGCTTCAAGGAGGTTTGGACTGGAGTTCATTCATTTGTGTGCAGACACAGAAGGTGAGACAAATGCTGCAAGGTGAAGGAATGACTGTTTGTGTGTGAAAACAGGTTGCAAGGGAGATGACAGAGGCGGAGCTGTTTGATATTCCAGGTAATTATTGTGTGAAGTTCCTCATGCTTTTGTCCAGGATATAAATAACACGAAAAGGAAATGATGATCCCAAGTCAGTGACAGATTTTTGGAGGTATAGATTTAAAGCAGGTAGCTGTTACTCAAATTTTCAGAGTATAAGTCGTGTATTTTTTTTACTCATTTGGGAGGTCCCGTGACTTATACTCCAGTGTGACTTATACTTCGGAAAATACAGTCATTTTGTTTCAACGAGTGTTAAAGTGGATAAGGTCAGGGGTCAAGCTGAAGTATGTATTAACATGAATGTGGCCAAATTTTCTGAAATTTGAAGAACTTTGTTAGAATGTGAATTTGTTTTACAATCTGATATTTTTCAAACCTTTGTGTTCAATGTTCTGAGTCGTTTAGGTTTTGGTCACCACAAACTGTGGATCACAACTTGCTTCGTCTCAGCGTATTTGTACAAGCAGTATTAGAACAGCATCCATTCATTCCTGTATGATGCAGAAGCCAAAGTTTGTAAACTTAAAAAAAAATCTACAAAATAATAAATATAAGCCTGAAGAACTCTTGGGTAAGTTTGTATAAGCAGTCATTTAAAAAAGTTCCTTTACATGTACTGAGGTAAACATGGGAATGGGTGGCACAGTGGCTTAATGGTTAGCACTGCTGCTTCACAGCAAGAAGGTCCTGGGATCACTTCCTGCCTGGTGCTTTCTGTGTGGAGTTTGCATGTTGTTTGCATGTTCTCCCCGTGCTCACGCGGGTTCCCTCCAGGTGCTCCGGGTTCCTTCCACTTCCAAAGACATGTAGATTAGGTGGATTGCTAACTTTAAATTGAGCGTAGCTGTGGGTGTGAGTGTGAATGTGTTTGTCTCTATGTGGCCCTGCAACAGACTGGCATCCTGTCTATCTGGTATCGCCCTATGACTGCTGGATAGGCTCCAGCACCCACGTGACCCTTAATTCCAGTAAGCGGGTATAGACAATGAACAAACACGGGGATTCTCTCCTTGCTACACTTGTAATGACTTTTGCCTCTTCAGTAGTGACAAGAAGTGATTTCCTATGAGACATTTAGTTTGCCCTATAGCTTTACTTTGTACAGCTGTTTAGCCCGTGGTGGTGTTAGCATTTTAATTCACCACTGCACTGATTGTCATATTTTTTTCCCCCAGAGTGGAAAGTTGAATCCCAAAACAACTAAAAATAGGACCCATGTCGGTATCCCTCTTTAATAAAAGCTCAGAATCACAATTGAATGTTGTTTTTATTCTAACTTATGGTGACTTAGTGCAGATGTGATATGGATTTGTCTATTGGTCTTATAATCTTGAATTGGACACCAAATTCAAGACTGTGTGTGTTTGTAGGTCCAGAAATGGGCTCCCTGCCACTCGAGGCCTCTGACCAAAGAGAAGTGTCTCGAGAAATTTCCCCCATCAGGTCCACCCCAGACACAGAAAGGTGGGTGACAAGCAAAAACACGGAGCACGGATCTGCTACGTTTGAGGTAACACATATGTGTTTGTTGGCAGGTCGGCCGTATCCAGATCTGCGTCCATACTGAAGGACATACCAGAGGAGCTGGAGGAAGAACCTCAGAGAGAAGCAGTGGAGTTTTGGGGGTAACTCCTGAATGCCACAGCAGCTACGGAGCAGAGCAGTTGATTATTTTTGAGGATTGTTCTTTGTCGAGACACAGGACAATAACAATATGTGTTTATTTAGGATGATAGCAGATTTACCAGAGTCTGAAGAGCCACCTGTGCTCTTCCACTCTCTTCTGCCACCGGAGGCCAACCGCAGAACTGTCAGCAACATTTTTCACAGGCTTTTGGGTAAGAAGTTACATTTTTTTATTCTTCCATTCATTCATTCTCTATACCCACTTATTCCAATCAAGGGTTATGGTATAGGGTGAGAGGCGGGGTACACCCTGGGTGAGAGGCGGGGTACACCCTGGACGGGATGCCAGTTTATTGCAAGCCTACTTTTTCACATAGAATCCAATTATTTGTTTTAAAGTTCAACTGATTTTAATCACGTTGCGTGTTCATACACATGGGGATTTGTTTTACACCTCTTTGTTTTTATGTGTAGCATTATTATCAGCCGGGAAGTTGCAGGCGGAGCAAGAAGAGCCTTATGGGGACATCATGATCTTACCGGGTCCTCGCATCGATGAGATACAGCTGACTTTGTGATGTGTAAACAGACCTCCACAACACACAGAATACTTGTTTTTTTTCCCGTTGGTGTTTCTGATATTGATTCTGTCAACTTTGTGACAATTTCTACACAGAATGAATTCCCAGATTTCACATTTTATAAAGTCGTCATTTCATGAAATTTGTTATTTTTGTATCTTAACATGCTAATGCATGGTGACCTCCAGAATGCAAAAGTTCCTGGTTCCAAGCCCTCTGTGCCCCATTTTAATGTACGATCCATAACTGATCCAAAAGAACTGATGCCTAAAGCAAATAATTCAGTTGATGTGTTTGAAATAATTTTTTAAAAGAATTTACCTGCTGTTTCTATGGTATTACATTTCTAAACACGTGTTTGTACCCCTTTGTTTTTGTCAGCAAGCTGCATCACTGTTGTAACATTTCCGTTTAATATTTTAACAGTTTTCGAGTGTTGCATTTTCATACATTTTAAGACCTCATTTGAAGTTAGTGTCAGAAATGTCTCAGTCTGTGTTCAGTGAAGCATTAAATGAATAAATTCCATGAGTTGTTTGTGTGAAAGAACGTGTGCTCTGTGCTTTCACGAGGATTTGCAGCACGTCTGTGGAGCAGGACAGCTTTTTTTTGCAGGGCTTAAGAGGAGCACGAGAAAGTGGAGTGAAACAGGATCTCTGCCACCCTCCTCCCCCACTGTTATGGCCACATCTTGGTTCTCGTCTCCAGATCAAAGTTTATTATTAGAACCCGTCTCACTCCTGACTGTCTTTCTGTGTCATTTGTGTCTCTCACTTTCTGTTTCTGTCCTTTACTTCAGCCGTGTCCTTCCAGTCTTTGGTATCTGGTCGTTGAGTATTTTTCCCTCTCCGACGCTGGCGGTCAGACAGCCTAGTTGACACGTCCCGTATTCGCTGGTGGTTTCAGGTTATTTTTTCCCCCTTGGTTGGGGGGTATCCTCCCGTTCTAATTGTCATGTTTTAAGCCGCTCTTGCTCTTCCTCCTCTCTTTCACCTTACACTTACCTTCCTCCATCCTCTTCTGTTCCCATCCTCAAGTTTCGCGTTTGTCCTTAGTCTCAGTAGCTTTGCCATTTTGCATAATGGGAAAAGGAAAGCTGTATTCTCTGTGCAAGTTTTTTCTGGACTCCATCTGCCTCTGCTTCTCTGTGAGTATCTCCACTTCCTATGCTTTTGTTTGCGTCTCCCACCGTTAACCCTTAAGCTGAAATAATTTACACTTTAAGCGGCTGACGTTCAGCTCGACTTTCATGTAGAATTCAGTATTTTTATTTGCGGTCCTCCTGTATGGGGAGCGTGTATTTAGGTGAGTTAGTGGTTGCTGTACCTCAGTGCTGACTGTTTTTGGCGACCCCCAGTCCTGCGATGTCGTCTCAGCACAGCTGGCTTCTGATATTAATAACAGCCTTAGAACATGGATGGAAATAGAGCCTCTGCTCCTTCACGGAGGCCAGAACTCACTTGACATTTTCTTATTAACCTCATTTAGCCGAGGTTCAGGATTTTAGGATTAACCTTAATGTAAAAGCTCACATTATGGAATTCAGTATTCCTCTATCACGGTTTTAATAAGACAGCTGAAAGACACACTTAATGCTCTTCACTCGGGAAACACTTCAGTGTGCATGTAATTTTTAATGCGTAAGTGCTCTGCTTGGTTGAGTCCAGCTGTAACCTTTGTCCTAGAAGACACAGCGGTCCAATGTTCTGAGCAGCAGCTCATCCTTCAGTCAGAGTCGGAGGCGACGGAGGCAGATCATCTCTGTCCTGAGTTGTCTTCTGTTGCTCCACATGTTTGATTCCAGCAGAGCAGTGGTGAAGCTCCACGCAGCGGCAGGAGGGACACCGAGAACGGTCACCTGATCTACAAAAGTGGAGACATCCTGGAGGACAGATGTGAGCATCATTTATGTAGACATGTCAACACACCCTATAAAAATGATTTTGAAGATTAACCGCAGAAATCATTCAGAGTGTCACACAAGCATCAGACGTCACTGGCAGGCAACAATATTAGAAACTACTTTCAGCCACTTTGGTAAAAGTTCCAGCCATTTTTCAAAATGTAGCTGTTATTAGGAATTTATTTTCATGATATCTTGTGACTCAGTTGTCCAATTTGAACATCCCCTGATGATATTAGCAAAATGTTTACTTTGTGTCAGATATTTCTATTTACTTTTGTGTAAAGTAAAAGGTTTCAAGCGTTTTTAAATTTTACTTTAAAATGTTACTTTTAATAATTACAGTCTACAGCTAAAAAACAGAAAAACTATTTCAAAATATTAGAATATTTAATTTCACGTTTGAGAAACTCACTTTTATGCAGCGTAAATACCGTCAATCTCTCATTTTGGTTCAGTATGCACAACCACAACCATGGGGAAGACTGCTGACTTGAAAGTTATCCAGAAGACACTGACACCTTCTACAAGGAGGGTGAAGCAACAGAAGGTCATTGCTGAAAGGACTGGCTATTCACAGTGCACTGTATCAAAGCATGCACATGGAAACCTCACTGGAAGGGAAAAGTGTGGCAGGAAATGATGACCTGAGACGGGATGATGGTAGTCTTCAGAAGGTTGACAAGTATCCAATTCAAGAACATGGGGAGCTTGACAAGGAGTGGACAGGATGGTGTAACTGAATTTAAATAGGATTAATGGAGTCACTCAGTGGGTCTGCAATATTTCCATAAGAAACTTCACAAAAGCTGCATATTCAGCTCAGAAATATTGATTTCTGATCAGATAAGGATCAGTGAACCTTCTATTTTTGGCAAGGTTGACAATTCACATGTAAAAGAAAATAAAGACAGACAGTTTGATAAAGTTATTTGTGAAGCTTCGTTAGTAATCATAGTATCCAGTGGTCTCATGTACAAAGACTTGCATGAATTTCCTATTAAAACATGGTGTTTGTTAAAACCCAGAAACTTGTACGCACAAAAATATCCAGCTGTCTCAAAGTGTGCGTATGCATGGATCCAAGCACATTCCGTTTGTACATCCCACTGAATGTGGAATTGAGTGCACATGTAGATGTACCAAACTCCTCCCTTTCCACACCCCCATTTAAATATGCAAATTAATTTAAACAGATCCTGGGAGCTGGGATTTCCCTCTCCGTCAGATCAGTCAACATGAACACAGAAAAGAAATTACACAGAGTGTGAGCTACAGATGATGTAAATAAAGTGGAGACATACAGGGATAGTTTATTTGGTCCACTGTCAAATGGAATAAACATGAAATGGAAAAAGTTAGTGGAAGCATGTGTGTGTGTGTGTGTGTGTGTGTGTGTGTGTGTGAGGTCATAAACACTGTGCTCAGAGCAGCACACACACAGAGTGAAGTTATAAATATGAGGTACACTGCGGCTGATAGTGTGTGACATTCACAACTTTACTTACACGTTTATTGACAAATACTGAACACAGAGACAATTAGGGGGCTGTTAAGAAGGCTCTAGTTTCACTATCAAGAAAGAAAAAACATTAATAATAATAACAAAAACATATTTGAATTCGCACATGCCCAAATGTGCCCGCGCTGGTTTTCATTCGGAACAATTACACAAATGAACTATTTACTCACCAAGCAGCCACCCATCACACACCATGCCAACCCGTAACCTGTTCCCAACCCAAGGCAATGCATTTGCTTATCACATATGATTTGAACATTGGAATGAAAATGTTTCCTATTAACAAAAACAAATTCATCATGATGTGATGGCGCCTTTATAGCAATATGTGCGCAGTTAATAGCTCCGATTATGTTAGGGAAACCGGCTCTCACTGCAAATTGTGCTTTAATGTTGGAATGTGATGTACCAGGATGACATTCAGATGATTGCATTCCACACAGCTGGCATGGCTTGGCTCAGTGTTGACTGGCATATTCCTGCCTGATTGGCCAAGCATGGTCAGCACCTGTGGGGCACAGACAACCGCCTGGCTCCTCATTATATTGTGTTCTAGGGCCACCCCAGTTCTGCACACAACTCCAGTAACAGTGGCCTTGGTAAACGAAATCGGTTTATGACCCAATTATCGTCAGTTGTGACTAAATCCTCCCGTTCCCTGAATACTTGCTCATGTTTGATTGTACCATTTGCAAGGTCCTCTAACAGTGCTAACACAGCCATTGCTAATGTCATTTTCTTCATCACTTTGTGCATGCTTTTATATCCACCCATATAATTGCAAACACGTGGGTGTGTTAATTGTTCCTAAGTGTGTCTCTGGTGTGCATATCACTCTGATGACTTCTTGTTTTCACACTATTAACAGTTTCTCAAAATCACCTTTACATGTCACCAGAGGAACAATAGCTGTAGAAAAGTGCGTATGCCAGCCACAAACTTGGCGCAAGGTACTGCACATTTCCACAGTCATTTCACTTTTGATACATCTGAATGTTTGCGTGGAGACGGATGTATACGAGGTCTGTCCAAAAAGTATCGTACCTTTTTATTTTTTCAAAAACTATATGGATTTGAATCACGTGTGATTGCATCAGCCAAGCTTGAACCTTCGTGCGCATGTGTGAGTTTTTCCACGCCTGTCGGTTGCGTCATTCGCCTGTGGGCAGGCTTTGAGTGAGCACTGGTCCACCCCTCCCGTCGGATTTCTTTTGTCTGAGAACTTGCTGAGAGACTGCCGCTTTGCTCCATGAAATTTTTTTCAGAAACTGTTACAGACAGGCAGTTGGAAACCATTTGATAGATTCAGTTGGATATCGGTGAAGATTCTGTCGGCGTCACGCGGATTATGGACTGTTAAAACCTTTTTAAAGACAGCCCACAGCGGCGGAGGGTGTGCGGCGCGCCGAGCGGCCATTCAACAGGCTGGATCGATCAGATCATTTCTAAACTGAATGCTGTGTTGATCCAGGACATCATGTGACTACCACAGAAATGGCAACAGAGCTGGACATAGCACTTTTGTGGCACATTCCACTATTACAGGAGATTTTGTAATGAAAGACGTGCGGAAGATTTCGCGCGTCGGCACGAAGCAGCTCAGGATGCGCAGCAAAAAAAAAACACCTCCGTGTTGGAAACCATGCAGAAGATTCAGACGGCTTTCGATGGCTTTCAGTCGAGTGATTATCTGAGAAATTGTGGAACAGCTGGACATGCTACAACATGTCCTGTGAGACTTCCAAGACGGAGGTGTTTTTTTGCTGCGCGTCTTGAGCTGCTTCGTGCCGACGCGCGAAATCCTCCGCACGTCTTTCATTACAAAATCTCCTGTAACAGTGGAATGTGCCGCAAAGTGCTATGTCCAGCTCTCTTGTCATTTCTGTGGTAGTCACATGATGTCCCGGATCAACACAGCATTCAGTTTAGAAATGATCTGGTCGATCCAGCCTGTCGATGGCCGCTTGGTGTGCCGCGCGCCCTCCACTGCTGTGGGCCGTCTTTAAAAAGGTTTTAACAGTCCATAATCCGCGTGACGCCGACAGAATCTTCACCGATATCCAACTGAATCTATCGAATGGTTTCAAACTGCCTGTCTCTAACAGTTTCTGAAAAAATTTCATGGAGCAAAGCGGCAGTCTCTCAGCAAGTTCTCAGACAAAAGAAATCCGACAGGAGGGGTGGACCAGTGCTCACTCAAAGCCTGCCCACAGGCGAATGACGCAACCGACAGGCGTGGAAAAACTCACGCATACGCACAAAGGTTCAAGCTTGGCTCATGCAATCACATGTGATTCAAATCCATAGTTTTTGAAAAAAATAAAAAAAGGTCCGTTACTTTTTGGACAGA
Source organism: Thalassophryne amazonica (assembly GCF_902500255.1). Taxonomy (NCBI): domain Eukaryota; kingdom Metazoa; phylum Chordata; class Actinopteri; order Batrachoidiformes; family Batrachoididae; genus Thalassophryne; species Thalassophryne amazonica. The sequence continues at coordinate 78,801,374 of NC_047109.1, read as the reverse complement.
CCTCGTACTACGTTTTTGTGCATATGCAGCCTTTGTATATGAGGCCCCAAGTGTCTGATTGATAAATCAGACACTTAATTGACACAATTCAATTAAGTTGGTTTAAGTATTTTCTTTTTTCAGTGTATTGACATATAGGGGTAGATCCAAGACTGGAGGTCTTCTTGCTTGTGACCTCTTTGGTCATAATGGCCATTAAGGCTGCTGCTGCTTATATGCAAAACACACTATTAGGGTGTAAGTTAGCATCTTAAAAAATACAAATTTAGTGTTTTCATATTAATTTTTAATTCTTGGACTGGTAGCATCCTTTAATAAATTAGCACCCCTGGTGGGTCTTTGTTATTCACATATGGTGGAAAAATTCAAATTTAAGTGGAAACCAAAAGGCATGAAATATTTGGGGATTACATTATGTCAAGATTTGGAGGAATTACCCTTACTAAATTTCAACTCAGTGTTGTCAAAAATTAAAACAAATTTTGAAAAGTGGGAACATTGAAACTGACATTGTGGAGCAAGATTAATATTATTAAAATGATTACAGCCCCTCAGTTTAATTATGTGGTTATGATGTTACCCATTACAATCCCATTGGATACTTTTTAAAGGTATGAAAAATTGATTACACAGTTCTTGTGGGGAGGTAAAAGAGCAAGAATAAAACTAGATATATTATATGCTCCTAGAGAGAAAGGCGGGCTGGGACTTCCAGATTTAAAACTTTACTGCTTGTCATTTGAAATGACTAAATTAGTTAAATATTAGGAGGGGACTGAGAATTAACAAGATTGGTTAAACATTGAAATCGATATCTGTTCACCATTTGATCCAAAACACAAATTGTCTCAAAAGATTGATACAACTAACCCGGTTCTTATTCACTCTTGCGAGGTTTGGTCAAAGGCTCATAAAATGTTAAAGCTTTCACATCTTATTCAGAAGTATGCGTCTCTCTGGAACAACCCTGCTATATGTATTGGTAAAACACCTGTGTTTTGGAGGCAGTGGCATTCACGTGGTATATGCATTATTGAAGATTTGTATAAAGATGGACAATTTAAGTCCTATGAGGATTTAACTCGTACATTTAAACTGGAAGGCAGAGCAAACTTCTGGAAATATTTACAAATGAGACACTGTGTGACCTCTAAACTTAAACATACTGTTGAGAATGATATTTTAGGTTATATTAAAATGCCACGTGATTGCCACACTGCCTCTCGGTTTTATTAATTATATATTATATACTAATTATAGTTTAAGTGGTGAATCATCAAATATTAAACTTGTTTGGTAGCAGGATTTAAAAATAGAATACGCAAATGAAAAATGGTTAGACATCTTATCAGGTAGTGGTAAATATGTGAAGGAGGCCAGAAGTAAATTTATACAATACAAGGTGTTGCATAGATATTATCATACTCCTACCAGACTGCACAGAATGAAACTAATGTTGGGCAATTTGTGTTGGAAATGTAAAGTTAACCTAGGGACATACTTACACTGCCTTTGGGGATGTTCGTTGGTTTCACCTTTTCAGACTACAGTCTTGAAAGTTCTAAGTGACTGGTCTGGATCAGAAGTCCCTCACACCCCAGAATTGTGTTTATTGGGAGATAGATCTCAAATGCCAAATGTTTCCAAAGGAGTTCTTTCAGTTGTTATGGTCGGTCTTGTGACAGCATCTAGAATTGTCTTAAGACACTGGAAGACCACTGTGCGCCCTGAGATAAAAGACTGTGTTAAATCAATGGCGGACACAGCCTCTTATGAGGCCATGCTCAGCAACTTGAAAGGGGACAGAGACATTGAATGGAATAGCTTTTAGGACACTCTTAAAAGTGGTATATAAGACCTTTGTGATACGTGCTTTTGAAGTTTTTTTCTCTCTCTCTCTCTCCAGTTCATTGCAGATATTTGTTTTTTGTCTTTCTGTAACCTGTATTGTGTGGTTACCCTGAATGGGAAGGGAGGGGGAGGTGGGTGCACCAGCCTTTGTTTCTACTTATGTTTGTTTCTGTTTGTTCATATTTGTTTTGGTAAATGTTTAAATCAATAAAAACTTAAATTACAAAAAAAATAAATAAATTTGCACCCCCAGGTGGATAGATAACAGTTTTTGCCCCCGTGTGAAACTTTTAATCTTTCTCTTTGTTGTTATAAGAGCTCCAGTAATTCTTTTCTGCTTGTCTTCTAGATGAGATTGTCAGCACTTTAGGTGAAGGAACTTTTGGGAAAGTGGTCCAGTGTTTGGATCACGGCAGGTAATTAATTAATGAGTGATGGCCTAATATGGAACATGTAATGTTTATTATTTTTAAACACTGCACATTTTAACTGACAGAGGTGGGGTTCAAATAGCCGTGAAGATCATAAAGAACTTGGAGAAGTACAGAGAAGCAGCCAGACTGGAAATCAGTGTGCTGGAGAGGATCAGTGAGAAAGACCCGCACAACGAGCAGTGAGAAGTTTGTTATTTAGAGTTCTTGTCACCAAGTTGGTTTTGTCCCGATCTAATTACCGGATGTCTCTGTCACCAGTCTGTGTGTGCAGATGCTGGACTGGTTCAACTGCAGCGGTCACATTTGCATTTCATTTGAGCTGCTGTCACTCAGCACCTTTGACTTCCTGAAAGCAAACAACTTCCTGCCGTATCCCATTAACCAAGTCCGACACATGGCCCATCAAATCTGCCACGCCGTCAGCTGTGAGTCCGTCGCACTAACTACATCCATGTGCGTTCTCATACATCTGGATCAATGTCAAATACAAGAAGAAGACGAAGAATATTCATCACTTCTCCTCTGACCGAACAGCAAACAGTTTTAAGGGCCCCTTCACACATAGTGTGAAGTTTGAATGAAGTGCACACTTAGTGTGCATGATGCAGGAATTGTGTGCAAACCATGTAATGTCGTCCCTGCCTCCAACACCTCGTACACCTGTTGCTACAACTATTTACACACACAAGTGCCTGAAAGACAAAGTGTGCGCTGTGCAAACCCATCACACCCTCTCGCGGCAGGTACCGGCCAAATTCCAGGTGACACGCATGAACATCTAACACAGCTTGCATGGCACTTAGAAAATGTGTGGACAGTTGGACTCTTGGCATGACAACAGACTGCAGACAATCACTTTTGTACTCGCAGAGAAATTTGTCTAAGTCCCACACGAGTGTGACTTTGGTGTGTGTGCTGAGATGACAGGAGGTGTGTCCTCCCACTGAAGCGGCTGTGGAAATCTGTGGATCTGGACATTCCAGCAGGACACCACGTACTGTGTTTGTGTAACGGAGGCCAGCAGGTGTCGCGGTGCAGATGTAGTTAGTAAACCTCACTCCCAACAGCTCAAAAGGATTCTCTGGTCACAAGGCCAGAGCCCTGAGTTTTAGCCTTCTGGTTAGAGAGTCCGACTCCCATGCCGGAGATCATGAGTTCACGTCCCGAGGGGAGCGAATGGCTACATTTGGACAGACATGGACAAACAACTGCCCACTGTGACGTGCGTGTGTCTGTTTGCTGTTATCAAGTGGACATAAATAAAAACATATATCACTGTGGCGACGTGCTGCAGTGAGCGAGTGCTCACATGGAAAGGCTGCTCCCAGGTTGAAATGGACCATCAGATCAGAACACATAGCAGGTGATCTCACTGTCACGTCACCCATGTGAGCTCTGTTCCACATGACGGTGCCCTGCGGCACGTCGTCCACAAGACATGCATGCAGCCAGTTGGAGACGCGCCTGCAGATGTGGACATGAATGAGACGAGCGAACTGCTTCTCATTCATGTCATTTCACGACTGTATATCTGTGACCATGGGTCATTTAGAGAGAAACAGACAGATCATATTTGTATTGCTCGCGTGATGTGGTCCCACAGGTACTGGCTGGTTTTTTATAGTTCCTCCACATAAGCAGCACAATGTGCCGCAGCTGGCATTTTGTGTTGCTGCCTGGAACACACCAGCGCGTACACGAACTCTCGCACTGGTTTCGTGCAAGCCTGCCCGTCGGTGCAATGTTTTGTGATGCGCTAATTTCGAATTATTAGCTGCTTGGGTCAGATGTGGTAACATGTGATGGTGCCCCCCGTAATCACCACACTGTGGAACCAGCGTGGGTCCTGGTTGATAACAATCCAAGCAAACAGCCGGTCCATTCCCATCTGTCCCAGTAGCCATCTGTCTCCCACAGCCAGGTGAAACGTTAGCAACCATTTGACCTTTCCCAGTTGTTACGTCATCAGCACTGAGGCACCTGCATGCTTGATCATGCTCAGGGAAGGGTGCCACATGGCAACATGTCACAGTGGAGACACAGAGTTCCCTGTGCATCATGAGAGAATGTCACCTCCAACACTTTGGCTATGTGGAGTTTTTCCGGTGCATGATCCAGCACAAAGATGTGACTGGATAACAAATGGACACCAACGTATCACCAGGTGGCAGCACGTGGATGGTTAGGTGGAATGGACCCGCTGTCTGTCTGTGTGGTTGCCAGTCATAACCCTTATCAGTTCTGTAGTGTGGTGCATGCTCCCAAACCCCACTTACTATAATTGTTAGTGGTGTTTGTAGAGTTTAATGGGACAGCTATGCAGTACTTGTCACATCATCAAGAAGAAGTAATACAGTTGGAGGTAGCATTACAATAAATGTTCACTTTTTTTTTATTCAAGTGGCCCCCAGCTTGTATTTGAGAGCCCTGATTCGGTTCCATGTGAGTGGAAGGTGGCTCCTCAAACAGGAAAATCTTAATTTTAATTTTTTTTTCTTGTTTCACATTACTGCATAATTTGTTCATATTCATCCAAAACATGTATGTTGTATTATTTGATGTTAATATTTTATATTAAACAAGATACGCACTGAAATTTTGTGCAACAGATTAAACTTGATTTTTATATTTTTTTTCTATGTGTTGAACAAATGCAAAAACCAGCCAGTGGAGGGCATTGGCTCACTGCTCTCCTCTTTTCCTTCATCTCAAATGCAGTTCTCCATGACAACAAGCTGACTCACACCGACCTGAAGCCTGAGAACATCCTGTTTGTCAACTCAGACTACTCCCTCGTATACAACGCTGACAAGGTTAGAAACAACTAGATCCAGAGCTGGACTCAGTCCATCCAAGCTCACAGAGGAATAATGATATTTGTGAAATTATTTATAAGTCTGCAAACATACACACGTGTAGTAAAGACACACCCACGTGCACACGAAGAGCTCTAAATGCCATCGTCAAATGATGTACAAAGAAATGTCAATGTCTATAAATGTAAAATAACACACACACACACGCATACACTCAAGTAGTAGTTTAAAACATTTGTTCTGTCTAAAACCATCTGTAAAATCAAGAGTTATTTGCATTTCAACAACTTTTTGTCAGATTTTCAGTGAGGTTATATCATTCTACATTTATTGACATTGAATAAAAGTATGTGTGTTTGACAGCACGGTGGATAAGTGGTTAGCACTGTTGCCTCACAGCAAGTATGTCATGAGTTCACTTCCCATCTGGGCCTTTCTGTGTGAAATTTGCATGTTCTCACCATGTTAGAGTGGGTTTTCTCCGGCTGCTCTGACTTCATCCCACTTCCAAAGGTTATGTGGATTGGTGTTTCTAAACTGACCGTAGGTGTACGTGTATGTGTTTGTTTGTCTATTATGCGGTCCTGCAACAGGGTGGTGTCTTGTCCAAGGTGTACGCCGCCTTATGCTCTATGTCTGCTGGGATAGACTCCAATACTCCTATGAACCTTTAAATGGAGTAAGTGGGTATAGAAAATTTATGATGACCGTGCTGCCCAAAAACAACACAGTGGTTTAGTGGTTTGCACTGTTGCGTCACAGCAAAGAGGTCCCAGGTTTGTTATTGACCTGGTCCCTTCTTTCTGGAGTTTGCATGTTCTCCCTGTGTTTCTGTGGGTTCCCCTCTTAAGTGACCATAGATGAGTGTGTGAATATGTTTGTCTACACGTGGCCCTGTGATGGAGTGGCGGCCTGTCGAGGGTGTTCGCCGCCTTTGACCCAGTGACTGATAGATAGGCTTCAGTCCCCCAGTGACCCTTAATTAGAATAAATGTACAGAAAATGAATGAATGTATCTGTTTTTCAAAACATCAATATTATAACTGATGCTATTATTTATTTTATAGTACTAGTATATTAATATTATTGTTATTACTATTGAATACAGTTATTAAATAATGCATTGAAAAGGCTTTTCAACGTCTGCTTCTCCTTCCTTAGAAGTGCAATGAGAAGCGAGTTAATGATACCACAGTGCGCCTTGCTGACTTTGGCAGTGCCACCTTTGACCACGAACATCACTCTGCCCTCGTGTCTACACGTCACTATCGTGCTCCAGAGGTCATCCTGGGTAAGACAGGTTCAGTGACATTGTCTTGTCTGAACGCTTTTTATAGTTCAGCAACTACATCAAGATCAAGGGAGTTTCTTTTTTTTTTTTTTATATATAATTCATTTTGCTGTTGATTTGTTGCTCTTCATTGATGCTTTCATGTCATGCAAACTGAGCATTTGCAAACTGTCAATGCACTCCATTGTCTATGACGGGCTTGTCCTTCTGATTACAACAGGAATGAGCCCATCATTGACAATCCACTTCTCATGACATATATATATATATATATATATATATATATATATATATATATATATATATATATATATATATATATATATATATATATATATATATATATATATATATGAGGTCTGTTAGAAAAGTATCTGACCTTTTTATTTTTTTCAAAAACCATATGGATTTGAATCACGTGTGATTGCATCAGCCAAGCTTGAACCTTCGTGCGCATGCGTGAGTTTTTTCACGCCTGTCGATTGCGTCATTCGCCTGTGAGCAGGCTTTGTATGAGCAGTGGTCCACCCCTCTCGTTGCGAATAAATGTCTGAACGATTTGGAGTTTTGCTGCATCAATTTTTTTCCAGAAACTGTGAGAGACCTCCAGGTGGACACCATTCGGAAAATTAATATGGCTTTCAGGGACGATTTTAAGGGGATTACACAGATTAAGGAGTGATCCAGACGGTTTAAAGACCGCCCACAACTGCTGAGAGCGCGCCGTACTCTGAGCGCCGATCAACAAGCTCAAACCCCGCTGAAACAACCAGATAATTTCCAACGTGAAGGCTTTGTTGATCCGGGACGTCGTCTGACTTTCACAAAAAGGCAGAAGGAGTGGACATCAGCACTTTTTCAGCACATTCCACTGTTACAGGAGTTTTTTTCATGGAAAGAAAAGTGGAGGGACGCGCCACGAAGCCGTTCATGATGCGGCACAAAACCACCTCCGTGTTGGTCTCACAGGACGGCTTTCAGGCGGATTTCAGACGGCTGTCGGTTGCTTTTCAGTCGTGTGATTATCTGAGAAATTGAGCATGAGCTGGACATGCCCCAACATGTCCTGTGAGGCTTTATCACGGCGTTGCTTTGAACCATGCAGCTCCACCGCGACGCACGGAACTCCTACGCACGTCTGTCTCAATGTGCCGAAAAAGTGCTGATGTCCACGTCTTTTCACAATTCCTGTGCTAGTCAGACGACATACCAGATCAAGACAGCGTCCAGTTTAGAAATGAACGGCACATTCCACTGTTACAGGAGTTTTTGTCATGGAAAGAGGAGCGGAGTTCCGCGCGTCACGGTGGAGCCGTGCGCTCTCTCAGCAGTTGTGGGCGGTCTTTAAACTGTCTGGATCACTCCTTAATCTGTGTAATCCCCATAAAATTGTCCCTGAAAGCCATATTAATTTTCCAAACGGTGTCCAGCTGGAGGTCTCTCACAGTTTCTGGAAAAAAATTGATGCAGCAAAGCTCCAAATCGTCCAGACATTTATTCGCAATAAAAAAACAACGAGAGGGGTGGACCACTGCTCACACAAAGCCTGCTCACAGGCGAATGACGCAACCGACAGGCGTGAAAAAACTCACGCATGCGTACGAAGGTTCAAGCTTGGCTGATGCAATCACACGTGATTCAAATCCATATGGTTTTTGAAAAAAATAAAAAGGTCAGATACTTTTCTAACAGACCTCGTGTATATATATATATATATATATATATATATATATATATATATATATATATATATATATATATATATATATATATATATATATATATATATATATATATATATTATATTTAAGGCCCCTTCACACATAGTGTGAGTTTGGATGATGTTTGGACAAATACGGTGAAACAGCACGAAACACTTCGAATTTGTGCACCATAAAACATCACACTGACGGGCAGCCATGTACGATCACCGGCGCGACGGTTTGTGCACACGATGGTGTCTGTTGAACAGGAACAGCAGCTCACGCTGCTGCAGCTGCTCGCATTGTGTTCCATGGGACAAGCTGCACCACATCGTGCTGCTGATTTGGAGGAAAATGAATTAAAAAACAGCTGTATAATTAGTGAATATCACTGGGTTGATATAAAATGTTACGTTCTTTTATCATGGTTAGACCTCCAAAAAGAATTGGACAGGAAACGGACTTCTAAGATTAGATGTTGGATTGTAAATAGTTGTTACACCAATACAGAGTTATCTCAGTGTTGGGATCTTGAACCGGTCGCATACAAACACCAGGAACAAAGAACCCAGACTTCCTTTGTTCTCTAACTTTTATTACTTCAGCCTAAGCCACCCCCATATGGGCGGTCCTTAACCTGGCTTGAGTCAGTGTCTATGTGAACTGGCTGCAGTGGTGAAAATGGGTGGTGTCTGTTCACAGTGCGTTCATGGTTGTTATGTAAAAATCTTATAGTGTGTGTTTATGTATGTAGTGTCACGCAATAAAACAGTGATCCATCATGCTGATTCTTTTTCCAAATAGACACGAATCCTTTGGTTTTATCAATTAAACATATATAAAAAGATCAGATGGTTTTATCAATTAAACTACTGTATAAGGATCTGATAGTTTTATCAAATACAAGGACATTTTGTGCGTCAGCTATTTTGAAAGGCAGTTACGTTAAAAATCAGATAGTTACAAGGACATTTGGATGTGCATCAGCCATTTTGTGTAGGCATCATGGAACACTCTTACAAAATAATACATAAAGGGGAAGCAATACAGAACTCTGCGGTTAAATAACCCTGGTTTTAAAAAAAAAACCCACACGCATGCACTTGTTGGGGGGGAGTGCGCCACACACACACACACACACACACACACACACCACACACACACACACACACACACACACACACACACACACACACACACACACAACACACCACACACACACCAAATGTTGTGGGGGAGCTGACGGCATGCCACATCTGTTGTGTGGGCCGCTGAAAGAGGAGGTACTGCTGGCCCACCACCAGAAGGCGCCCTGCCTGAAGTGCGGGCTTCAGGCACGAGAGGGCGCTGCCCGCCTCAGGAACAAGCCGTGGTGACAGCTGGTCACTCATCATCCGTGACAGCTGTCACTAATCATCACATCTGGTATAAAAGCAGGAAGACACCTCCACCAAACTGCCGAGATATCATCTTCATCTGGAGGTAATACTCTCAGCCTTTGTGATTTATAAATCTATTATTGTGAGTGTTTGCAGGAGAACCGGTCGTTTTTGCGGAGGCTGTGCAAGACGGCGCTCCTTTTCATCTGAGACCGCTGCAACGTGTTTAGTGAGAGGTGGAGGTGGCATTCCCACCATTGTTACTGGGTGTTCACACACCCACCCTTTGACTGTCTTTTGCTTTCTGCCAGCAGTACCAGATCAGACACGCCGGGAAGGTGGCCACCTGGGGACTCCGGGACTTGGCGGCTCCAGTATTCCTCGGGTTCAGGTGGCGGTGGAAATCGTGGTGGTTCCGGTTCGTTTCCAGACGGGCGTCTCCTATCGTCGAGCCTGCCACACGACACCTTTATTAATTGACTGTTGCACATTCTGAATCTGCTGTGTTTGGTTGTGACATTCACAACAGTAAAGTGTTATAATTTGACTCCTTCCATTGTCCGTTCATTTACGCCCCCTGTTGTGGGTCCGTGTCACTACACTTTCCCAACAGGATATCTCGGCCAGCGTCATGGACTCTGAGGGGCGTCACCAGGCTGTTGAACAACCAATGGGAGAGCAGGGAGCGCAGGCATCTGCAGGAGGCGTGATTGGGAGCTACAGCATATTCTCACCGCTTTACGGCTCGAATGGATCAAATAGCCGAGCAAAACATCCTCCTGAACCGCAGGGTGGAGGCTCTCTCGCGCAAGTGGCGGCAAGCGCTCAGGGGCGCTGCTGCGTTCCTCCTCCTGTCAATCCTGTGCTAGATATTAATGTTCCAGTGGTGGTTCAACAACAACCCCTCCCACACATCCCCTGAAGCATACATAAGCCTCCTGAGCTGTACGGAGGTTTTGTGGAGACGTGCGCGGACTTTCTTATGCAGTGTTCGCTCGTCCTTCGCACAACGTCCCGTCATGTACGCGTCAGACGCAATCAAAATAGCTTATGTGATCACTCTGCTTCGGGGGAGAGGCACGCGCTTGGGCTACGGCGCTTTGGGAGCAAAATTCACAGGCTCCTTCACACATACACTGGGTTTGTGAGGGAGTTCAGAACTGTGTTTGATCACCCTAACAGGGGAGAGACCGCTTCACTGTGCTGCTGTCGATGAGACAGGGACGCCGGAGCGCAGCCGCTTATGCAGTCGACTTCCGCATCGCGGCTGCGAGGTCCGGCTGGAATAACGCTGCGCTCCGCGCCGCCTTTGTAAACGGACTGTCGTCAGTCCTAAAGGAGCACGTGGCCAAGGATGAACCCCGGGAATTAGATGGGCTTATTGATCTCATTATACGGTTAGACAATCGGTTGGAGGAACGCCGTCGAGAACGAGACGAAGGACGTGGCCGGGCGCGCGCCGTCCCTCTTCCTTCCGGGTCCGAGAAAGGTCCGCCCTTCCCACGCTCCCTGGCCTCTACATCCCGTGGGGCGACAGCTCCCCCTGCTGACGAAGCTATGGACACGAGCAGGGCCACATTAGACCACCTAATAGACAGAGGAGGTTTCCACGCAGGCGTGTTTGGTTGTGGCTCAATGGAGCATCAATTGAGCGATTGCCCCGAACGGTTAAACACCCAACGCCCGCCCCCTAGAGACTGGGCTTAGGGTGGGCCAAAAAATTCACGTGGGACACACACATATTGCCCGCACGACTCCCAGTTACAATCCTTAGTGGGGATTAACCCTTCAAGGCCCCAGCACTGGTAGACACAGGGTCAGAAGGGAATCTGTTAGACAGCAGATGGGCCAGGGAGGTAGGGCTCCCTCTGGTGGCGCTACGTACACCATTGCAGGTGCGAGCACTAGATGGCACCCTACTCCCTTTAATCACACACAAGACACCACCAGTAACTCTGGTAGTATCAGGGAATCATAGGGAGGAGATTGAGTTTTTTGTGACTCCTTCTACCTCCCGTGTGATTCTGGGGTTCCCCTGGATGATGAAACACAATCCCCGGATTGATTGGCCGTCCGGGGTGGTGGTACAGTGGAGCGAAACCTACCATCGGATGTGTTTGGGATCCTCGGTTCCTCCCGGTTCCCAGGCTAAGGAGCAGGTCCAAGTTCCCCCCAATCTGTCGGCGGTGCCAGTTGAGTACCACGATCTTGCTGACGTTTTTAGCAAGGATCGGGCACTCACTCTTCCCCCGCACCGTCCATATGATTGTGCCATCGATTTGTTGCCAGGCGTGGAGTTCCCGTCCAGCAGGCTGTACAACCTCTCCCGACCTGAGCGCGAATCAATGGAGACCTACATCCGGGACTCCTTAGCTGCCGGCTGATCCGTAACTCCACCTCTCCGATGGGAGCAGGTTTCTTTTTTGTGGGAAAAAAAGATGGTGGGTCTTCGTCCATGCATTGATTATCTGGGGCTGAACGAGATCACGGTTCGCAAACCGATACCCGTTGCCTTTGTTGGATTCGGTGTTCACCCCCTGCATGGAGCCAAATCTTCACAAAGTTGGATCTTAGGAACGCATACCACCTAGTTCGGATCCGGAAGGGAGACGAATGGAAGACGGCATTTAACACCCCGTTAGGTCATTTTGAGTACCTGGTCATGCCGGTCGGCCTCACTAACGCCTCCGCGACGTTCCAAACTTTGGTTAATGACGTCTTGCGGGACTTCCTGCACCGATTCGTCTTCGTATATCTGGATGATATACTCATCTTTTCTCCGGACCCTGAGACCCATGTACGTCAGGTCCTGCAGCGGTTGTTGGAGAACCGGTTGTTTGTGAAGGGCGAGAAGTGTGAGTTTCACCGCACTTCTTTGTCCTTCCTGGGGTTTATCATCTCCTCCAACTCCGTCGCCCGGATCCGGCCAAGGTCGCAGCGGTGAGAGACTGGCCCCAACCTACAAGTCGTAGGAAGCTGCAACAGTTCCTCGGCTTCGCAAATTTCTACAGGAGGTTCATAAGGGGTATAGTCAGGTAGTTTAGCCCCCTGACGGCCCTGACCTCACCAAAGGTCCCCTTCACCTGGTCGGATCGGTGCGAAGCCGCGTTTAGGGAGTTGAAACGCCGGTTCTCGACTGCACCGGTCTTGGTGCAGCCCGATCCTGGTCGCCAGTTTGTGGTTGAAGTGGACACCTCTGACTCAGGGATAGGAGCCGTGCTATCCCAGAGCGGAGAAACCGATAAGGTTCTTCACCCGTGTGCCTATTTTCCCGCAGGTTGACCCCAGCAGAGCGGAACTATGACGTGGGCAATCGAGAGCTCCTTGCGGTGAAAGAGGCTCTTGAGGAGTGGAGACACCTGCTGGAGGGAGCGTCAGTGCCTTTCACGGTTTTCACTGACCACCGGAACCTGGAGTATATCAGGACCGCCAAGCGAGCTGAACCCCAGGCAAGCCCGCTGGTCACTGTTTTTGGCCGTTTTGACTTCCGGATCACCTACCGCCCCGGGACCAAAAAACCAGATCGGATGCCCTGTCCCGGGTGCATGAACAGGAAGTCAAGACCGAGCTGTCGGATCCACCGGAACCCATTCTCCCGGAGTCCACTATCGTGGCTGTTCTGACCTGGGACGTGGAGAAGACCGTCCGGGAGGCCCTGGCACGGATCCCGGATCCCGGAATAGGGCCGAAGAACAGACTATACGTCCCACCAGAAGCCAGAGCTGCCGTTCTGGACTTCTGTCATGGGTCCAAGCTCTCCTGCCACCCAGGGGTGCGTAGGACCATGGCAGTAGTCCGGCAGCGCTTCTGGTGGGCGTCCCTGGAGACTGATGTCCGGGCTTACATCCAGGCCTGCACCACCTGCGCCAGGGGCAAGGCTGACCACCAGAAGGCACAGGGACTTCTACAGCCACTTCCTGTGCCTCACCGCCCCTAGTCCCACATCGGTCTGGATTTTGTCACGGGCCTCCCGCCGTCCCGGGGACACACCACCATACTCAGGATAGTGGACCGTTTCTCCAAGGCGGCCCACTTCGTGGCCCTCCCGAAGCTCCCGTCGGCCCAGGAGACGGCGGATCTCCTCGTCCACCATGTTGTCCGGCTGCATGGGATACCATCAGACATCGTTTCGGATCGCGGTCCCCAGTTCTCCTCGCAGGTGTGGAGAAGTTTCTGCCGGGAACTGGGGGCCACTGTAAGTCTCTCGTCTGGATATCACCCTCAGACTAACGGACAGGTCGAACGGGCCAACCAGGAGTTGGAGCAGGCCCTCAGGTGCACGACCTCCGCACACCCGACAGCTTGGAGTGAACATCTGGCCTGGATCGAGTACGCTCATAACAGCCAGGTGTCCTCTGCCACCGGCCTCTCCCCATTCGAGGTGTGTCTGGGGTACCAACCCCCTTTGTTTCCTTTGGTGGAGGGAGAGGTCGGTGTGCCCTCGGTCCAGGCCCACCTGCGGAGATTGCCGTCGGGTGTGGCGCACCGCCCCGTATCGGCCTTGGTTGGGGCCCGGACGAGGGCTAAAGCCCATGCAGACCGTCGACGGTCCCCGCCCCACATACCAGCCCGGGCAGGAGGTGTGGCTTCTCCACCAAGGACATTCCATCTCCAGGTCGAGTCCCCCAAGTTGAAAGACCGATTCATTGGACCCTTCCCCATCCTCAAGGTCCTCAGTCCTACCGCAGTGAGGCTCCAACTCCCGGCCTCACTGCGGATCCATCCGGTCTTTCATGTCTCCAGGATAAAACCGCATCACACCTCGCCCCTCTGTGCACCCAGTCCAGTGCTGCCTCCTGCCCGTCTTATCGACGGGGAGCCGGCTTGGACAGTTCGCCGGCTCTTGGACGTCCGTCGAATGGGCCGGGGTTTCCAGTATTTGGTGGACTGGGAGGGGTATGGACCCAAAGAACGCTCCTGGGTGAAGAGGAGCTTCATCCTGGACCCGGCCCTCCTGGCCGATTTCTATCGTCGCCACCCGGACAAGCCTGGTCGGACGCCAGGAGGCGCCCGTTGAGGGGGGGGGTCCTGTTGTGTGGGCCGCTGAAGAGGAGGTACTGCTGGCCCACCACCAGAAGGCGCCCTGCCTGAAGTGCAGGCTTCAGGCACGAGAGGGCGCTGCCGCCTCAGGAACAAGCCGTGGTGACAGCTGTCACTAATCATCACATCTGGTATAAAAGCAGGAAGACACCTCCACCAAACTGCCGAGATATCATCTTCATCTGGAGGTAATACTCTCAGCCTTTTGTGATTTATAAATCTGTTATTGTGTTTGCAGGAGAACCGGTCGTTTTTGCGGAGGCTGTGCAAGACGGCGCTCCTTTTCATCTGAGACCGCTGCAACGTGTTTAGTGAGAGGTGGAGGTGGCATTCCCACCATTGTTACTGGGTGTTCACACACCCACCCTTTGACTGTCTTTTGCTTTCTGCCAGCAGTACCAGATCCGACACGCCGGGAAGGTGGCCACCTGGGCACTCCGGGACTTGGCGGCTCCAGTATTCCTCGGGTTCAGGTGGCGGTGGAAATCGTGTGGTTCCGGTTCGTTTCCAGACGGGCGTCTCCTATCGTCGAGCCTGTCCACACGACACCTTTGTTAATTGACTGTTGCACATTCTGAATCTGCTGTGTTTGGTTGTGACATTCACAACAGTAAAGTGTTATAATTTGACTCCTTCCATTGTCCGTTCATTTACGCCCCCTGTTGTGGGTCCGTGTCACTACACTTTCCCAACAACATCTTGGCACATCTTGGGTGACCCTGAACCATCCCTTAGTTATGCTGCTATAGACTTAGACTGCTGGGGGGTTCCCATGATGCACTGAGTGTTTCTTTCTCTTTTTGCTCTGTATGCACCACTCTGCATTTAATCATTAGTGATTGATCTCTGCTCCCCTCCACAGCATGTCTTTTTCCTGGTTCTCTCCCTCAGCCCCAACCAGTCCCAGCAGAAAACTGCCCCTCCCTGAGCCTGGTTCTGCTGGAGGTTTCTTCCTGTTAAAAGGGAGTTTTTCCTTCCCACTGTCGCCAAGTGCTTGCTCACAGGGGGTCGTTTTGACCGTTGGGGTTTTTCTGTAATTATTGTATGGCTTTGCCTTACAATATAAAGCGCCTTGGGGCAACTGCTTGTTGTGATTTGGTGCTATATAAATAAAATTGATTTGATTTGATTCCACTGCGTATTTAGCCCATGACAGTAATATCAACACTGGACCTATTAAAATCACTTTTGTCCTGAACAAAAAGATGAACCCAAAAACAGCTAAAAAATAGAGCCTTGATTGAAAGAGTCTCTGAGTTCTGTTTTAACACTGTGATAGAACTGAACACTATTTTGAATGGGAACATATGCTCTTGCTGCAATGTTAGTTTGACAGTGGAAAATTGATTGTGCAGATTAACTGATTAGATTTTTTTGAAGGTTGTGTGCTTAAATTTGCACTTTAATTAGGAATAATTGATTTCTGTTGTCAGCAGCATACCTCTTAAGACATGGACTTAATGTGACTGATGGTTTTCAACAGAGATATACTAATTACCGCCTGTAAAGTGGTGCTGCCACATTAGGCAGTTGTTTCCTCTTATTTTATCCATCAAGAGGTTATGTTTTCATGTTGGTTGTTTGACAAAAGGCTATCGAAAAACATAAAAAATGTCAAAGAGATCTGATGGAGTTGTCTGCCTTGGCTTAAGGAAGTGCTGATTACATTTAGGCGTGAATCCAAATTAAAGAGCAGGTCCTGGCTTTGATCTATGATCTTTGAAGTTTGATATTTGATCCTGATTCATTTTAACCAGATCCTGACTTTGATCCCTGAGGTTTAATCCTGATTTTTTGGAACATCAGTCTTTGAGGTTTGCTCTTTGACCCTGATGCATTTGAACCTGATCTCGCCTTGATAATTGATCTTTGGGGTTTGACATTGATTGTGATTCATTTGAACCAGATCTGGTCTTTGAGCACTGATCTTTGAGATTTCTTCTTTTATCCTGCTTATTCTGTACCGAGTCCTGCTTTTTAGCTTTGATATTTGAAATGTGATCCCATTTCCTCTGATCCTGATCCTGCTTTTGAGCTACTTTGATTTATATCATGTTGTAGAGATTTGTTTTTACTTTGAGATTTTTCTTTATATTTTGTAACAAAAAGCCAAATTTTTTTCACTTTGATTGATGTTATAAAACATGTAAGAGCCCACTGATCAAAGAACTTGTTGTAAGCACAGTAGAGCTTCTTTTTTTTGGAGTAACTCTTGGTCAGTTAGTTTCTATTTACAGCAGTTGTGGTGTGAAAGGGGTTTTTGTTAATTTTTGACCTACCTTCATCCTCCTGCAGAGTTGGGTTGGAGTCGGCCTTGTGACGTCTGGAGTATCGGCTGCATCCTGTTTGAATACTACAAAGGTTTCACACTCTATCAGGTCAAATGTGTGACTATAATTTTATGTGTGCTGAAAGCAAGATAAAGTGGCGAGTTTTGGCGTGGCCGCGTGGGTTTCACTTTTCTTTCTGTGCTTTCTCAGACTCATGACAATAAGGAGCATCTTGCAATGATGGAGAAAATACAAGGACCAATTCCCCTGAAGATGATCCCCCGGAGCGGGTAACTAACTCTGTCTACACTGTGTCAGACACATCACAGACAAACATTCTGTATCTGATATTTAAAAAAAAAAAAAAACTTTTCTTGTCAGAAAGCACAAATATTTCTGTCATGGGCATTTGGACTGGAACGAGTGTTCCAAGGCCGGGCGCTACGTTAAAGCCAACTGCAAACCATTAAGGGTGAGCAAACATAGGGGTTTACTAGAACTAGAAGAGAGATGTTTACTGCTGTTTATCTCATGACGTGTTTGCGTTCTGCAGAATTACCTGCTGTCACATGGAACAGAACACCATCAGTTCTTTGATCTGTTGGAGTGGATGCTGGAGTATGAGCCCTCCAAACGCATCCTTCTTTCCTCTGCTCTGTGCCATCCCTTCTTCCTGCCCCTCCGTCAGGTGGGACGGGGTCATGCGTGGAGGAACAGCTGTGAAATCAGCAGATGACCCTGCCATTCTCCAATCCCAGGAAATCTGCTCTAAATGGTAATTGGACTGCAGTTATATAGCACTTTTCCATCTGCATCAGATGCTCAAAGCGCTTTACAATTATGCCTCACATTCACCCCGATGTCAGGGTGCTGCCATACACGGCGCTCACTACACACCGGGAGCAATAGGGGATTAAAGGCCTTGCCCAAGGGCCCTTAGTAATTTTCCAGTCAGGCGGGGATTTGAACCCATGATCTTCTGGACTCAAGCCCAACACCTTAACCACTAGACCATCACCTCCCCTAACCAGTAGACCATCACCTCTCCTGCTCTCTGCCGTATCTCTAAAATTTAGAGGAACTGTTGTATAAATACAAAACATCTGATTGTTGAAATATCAGAATAAATACATTCTACATTGTTTTTGTGCAGTAACGTTTTGTATGCGATAACTTCTTCAGGGCCTTAATAAAGTCAATGTTTCTGCTCTTGTGTCTTGATTGCAGTCTCTCTCGTCATTAGCAGAGGAACACTGTGGCCGAGTGTGTCAGCGGCACACTCTCCTCACGCCGCTGCCATTGACTCCCAGCCCTCAGTTGGCACATTGATTGAGTGCAGCGTAGCAGAGAGCAAGGCTGAGCACGTGCACGCTGGCACATTTCCTCTTCAGCCTTGGCAGGGTCGAGAAGAGACTGTCAAGAGTAACACAAGATGGAGAAGTGTGTTTTATTTATTTATTTTGTTTTGTATAGAGCAGGCTGTGCCTGAAAGTTTTTGTGATCATGTCTGCCAATGCACAAAGTCATTTAGGCTTTAGTGTCCCCAAAACATATCAAATAGCTAATATGTTTCAAATAAATTGAAATAAGTAAAACATGTGACTTCCTTTTATCTTTAAAAATACATAATTTCTTGTAGATTATAAAACTGCACATTTTATTTCGGCTGTTTGCAAGAAAACTGGGATGCATTTAATCAGATTTTTACAATTAATTTGTTGGTGAGTGATCAAAGGCAGCCAACGGAACATGTGATGTTCAGTTGAGGCTTGTTGCTTACGTTGATTAGAAAAAAAAAAGACAAACTCAATTTTGATTTTTGCCAAATATAAAAGGTTCCTAATTCAGTCATTATCTACACCCCCTGACTCCAATTGTGGGTCACATCTAACAACCCCACTATTAATCAAAACTCTGGCCAACCTACAGTAAAACATTTGCACCACAGTGTTAATTATGATCACTTATTGTGCATGTGTGGGTTTTTGTATAATCTCAATTTCAATTTATTTTCATTTATATAGTGCCAAATCGCAACAGAGTTGCCTCAAAGCGCTTCACACAGGTAAGGTCTAACCTTACCAACCCCCAGAGCAACAGTGGTAAGGAAAAACTCCCTCTGAGGAAGAAACCTCAAGCAGACCAGACTCAAAGGGGTGACCCTCTGCTTGGGCCATGCTACAAACATAAATTACAGAACAATTCACAGATCAATTCACGGACGAATATACAAGAAATGCTATTGTCGCACAGGACAGGAGGATCGCCAACACAAACACAACTCCCATCTCTGGATGGAGCTGCACCTTAGAGATAAAAACAGAATCAGGCATCAGAAAGACAAAAAATACTGTATAATTTGCCAGCATTAAACAACAAGAAAAACAGAGAAATACTAAGGTGATCGCCGGCCACTAGCCCTAAACTTCACTAAAAGACCCAGAATTTAGGTAAAGCTGAGGCCGCGGCCTGCTCCAATTACTAATAAATTAATTAAAAGAGTAAAAAGCGTAAAACAAAACTGTACCAGTATGCTAGCCATATGAAAGGGAAAATAAGTGCGTCTTAAGTCTGGACTTGAAAATCTCCACAGAATCTGACTGTTTTATTGACGCAGGGAGATCATTCCACAGAACAGGGGCACGATAAGAGAAAGCTCTGTGACCCGCAGACTTCTTATTCACCTTATGTTGGGGAAAGTGTAAGACACGGACCCACACCAGGGGGCGTAAATGAACGGACAATGGAGATGCCAATAAATACAATTTAATACTGCAAATGTGCACTACAGGTCAAAAATACTGCTTTAGTCTGTCAATCCAAGTTCCACAAAAAGGTGACGTGTGGGCAGGCCCGAGGGTAGGAGACGCCTATCCAGAGAAGAGCCGGGACCCACAAGGTTCCACCGCCAATGGAGACCTGCAATACACTGGAGCTGCCAAGTCCTGAGTCCCCAGGTGGCCACTGCTTCCAGCTGTCAGATCCGGTACTGCTGGCAGAGAAAACAAACAGGTTACGGTGGGTGTGTGTACACCCAGCAAACAGTCAGCAAAAGAGTACAGTTCCTTCCTGAGGGAAAAACTTCCACCTCCAAACACAGGAACTCAGAGTACGTGCAGTGCCTTATGTAACACTTATCAAGTCAGAGGTGAGGAGTGGAGACGCCAACTCCTACAACTTCCACAAACTCGGCTACAAGCTGCAAGTGTACAAAAAGGTTTACGACTGCAGAAAGCTCTGCTGCAAAAACACGTGCGTACGGCACAAAACGGCTGAGTAGTTTACCTGTCGGGTAAGCTGCTAACTCGGCAGAGGTGTGATGTCTCTCCCAGGCTTTTATGGATGAGGTGATGATGGGATGATTTCTGACAGCTGTCAGCTCCGGCCCCCTGGTGCTCCTGTGTGGCAACTGCGCCCTCTGGTGCCTGAAGCCCGACGTCAGGTGTTGGGCCAGCAGTACCTCCTCTTCGGGCTGCCCACACAAGTAGACACAAAGTAGTCTTGCACACTGAGAACGTAAAGCCCGGGCCGGTACGTAAGGTTTAATTAGGTCAGCTAGGTAGGGAGGTGCCAGCCCATGAATAATTTTATAGGTTAGTAGCAGAACCTTAAAATCTGATCTCACTGGGACAGGAAGCCAGTGAAGGAATGCTAAAATGGGTGTAATGTGGTCGAACTTTCTGCTTTCTCTGTATAATGTTTTTAAAATTAATTTTAAAGGAATCATTAGGAAACATACAGAAATATAAACAATTTTATGTATTTCTTACAAATACCTAAAGAAAGATACTGTACAGTTCAAATTCAAAACAAAGTGTTATGTGGGCCGCTGAAGAGGAGGTACTGCTGGCCCACCACCACCAGAGGGCGCCCTGCTTGGAGTGCGGGCTCCAAGCACGAGAGGGCGCCGGACCCTGAAGAAGTGACAGCTGTCATTCATCCCCTGCACCAGCTGTCACTCGTTCATCATCATCATCACCATCTTAAAAGCCGGATCGTGACTCCACCTCCTCGCCGAGAAATCGACTACCGTGAGGTAATCTCTCTGCTGATTAACACGTTGTGTAGGATTCTGAACTTCTGTTGCAGCCGGTATCCTGTGGTGTTCACCCTTATCTGGGAAGTGGCGTGGAGCGTGACGACGACAACCGCGCTACAGATAAGTGGTCACACTAGGAGCTGCACGAGTGTGTGATTCGGAGGTGGAGGTTCTCCTCCTAACTGTGTACAGACTATAGACCGCTGAGTGTAAGGATTTACACTCATTCATCTTTTCTCTGCTTTCTGCCAGCAGTACCAGGGTCGACAGCCGAAGACAGAGGTCACCTGGGGATTCGGGACTTGGCGGCTCCGGTGTTCTTCAGACCGTTGGTGGTGGAGGCCGTGTGGGACGCGGTCTCTCTCTCGTCGGGGTCTTCTATCTTCGAGCCTGCCCACACGTCACCTGGTGTTCATTGACTTTGTAATTTCTGTACGTTTAGTTGTGTATTGTCACAACAGTAAATTGTTACCTTTTGGCTTACTCATTGTCCGTTCATTTGCGCCCCCTGTTGTGGGTCCGTGCTACGACACCTTCCCAACAGGATTTCTCGGCCAATCGTCATGGATTCCGAGGGGCGTCAGCTCGAGCGTGAACGGCCAATGGCAGAGCCAGGAGCGCAGGCGTCAGCAGGAGGCGTGTTGGGTGAGCTGCAGCAGATCTTAACCGCCTTCACGGCTCGGTTGGATTTAGTGACCGAGCAGAATGTCCTCCTTAATCGGAGAGTGGAGGCTCTCGCCGCCAGGGTGGAAGCGCACGATCAGGGCGCTGCTGCAGCTCCTCCTCTGGCTGGTCCTGGGCCTGAATCAGACGTACCACTGGTCGTTCAACAAACCCCCCCACCATCCCCTGAAGCTTACATAAGCCCTCCGGAGCCGTACGGGGGCTGTGTCGAGACGTGCGCGGACTTCCTCATGCAGTGTTCGCTCGTCTTTTCACAGCGCCCTGTCATGTACGCATCAGATGCTAGCCGGGTAGCTTATGTTATCAATCTGCTTCGAGGAGAGGCACGCGCATGGGCTACGGCGCTTTGGGAGCAGAACTCACGGCTCCTAACGTCTTATGCTGGGTTTGTACGGGAGTTCAAACAAGTGTTTGATCATCCTAACAGAGGCGAGACTGCTTCGAACGTGCTGCTGTCGATAAGACAGGGGCGCCGTAGCGCAGCCGAGTATGCAGTCGACTTCCGCATCGCGGCAGCGAGGTCCAGCTGGAATAACGTTGCGCTCCGCGCCGCCTTCGTAAATGGACTGTCACCGGTCCTCAAGGAGCACCTACTGGCGAAGGAGGAACCGCGGGATTTTGACGGGCTTGTCGATTTGGTTATACGCCTAGACAACCGTTTGACTGAGCATCGTCGGGAGCAGGCCGGGGGGCGTGACCGGGTACGAGCCGTCCCTCCCCCTTCCGGTTCCGATAAGACGTTGTCCCCACGCTTCACTGCCAGAGGGCCCCGTGGGGCTACAGCTCCCCCTGCTGAGGAGGCTATGGACACAAGCAGGGCCAAAGTTGAATTAAGTGACAGACAAAGGAGACTGGCCCGCGGGGAGTGTTTTGTCTGCGGCTCTTGTGAGCACATGCAGAGGGACTGCCCTGAACGGTCAAACTACAACGCCCGTCCTTAGAATCTGGGCTAAGGGTGGGCCATAACACACACGCGGAAAGACCCCGCAGATCGGCACGAATCCCAGTAACAATCCTTTGTGAGGAGTTAACCCTTCACGCCCCAGCACTGATAGACACGGGATCAGAGGGGAATCTGCTGGACAGCAGATGGGCAAGGGAAGTAGGGCTCCCTCTGGTGGCTCTGCCGGCACCATTGCAGGTGCGAGCACTAGATGGCACCCTGCTTCCATTAATCACACATCAGACACAACCAGTGACATTGGTTGTGTCTGGGAATCACAGGGAGGAGATAGTGTTCCATGTAACACCATCTACCTCCCGAGTGATTTTGGGCTTTCCATGGATGGTGAAGCACAATCCCCGGGTTGATTGGCCGTCCGGGGTTGTGACGCAGTGGAGCGAAGCCTGCCACCGGGAGTGTTTAGGATCCTCGGTTCCCCCCGGCACTACAGCTAATGAGGAGGTCAAAGTCCCCCCCAATCTATCGGCGGTGCCAGAGGAGTACCATGATCTCGCTGACGTTTTCAGCAAAGATCTGGCGCTCACTCTTCCTCCGCACCGGCCGTACGATTGTGCCATCGATTTAGTCCCGGGCGTTGAGTACCCGTCCAGTAGGTTGTACAACCTCTCACGTCCGGAACGCGAATCAATGGAGACCTACATCCGGGACTCCTTAGCTGCCGGGCTGATCCGGAACTCCACCTCCCCGATGGGTGCTGGTTTCTTTTTTGTGGGCAAGAAAGACGGCGGACTCCGTCCATGCATTGATTACAGAGGGCTGAACGAGATCACAGTTCGCAACCGATACCCGTTACCTCTGTTGGATTCAGTGTTCACGCCCCTGCATGGAGCCCAAATCTTTACGAAATTGGATCTTAGAAATGCGTACCACCTGGTTCGGATCCGGAAGGGAGACGAATGGAAGACGGCATTCAACACCCCGTTAGGTCACTTCGAGTACCTGGTCATGCCGTTCGGCCTCACTAACGCCCCCGCGACGTTCCAAGCTTTGGTAAACGACGTCTTGCGGGACTTCCTGCATCGGTTCGTCTTCGTATATCTGGACGACATACTCATCTTTTCTCCGGACCCTGAGACCCATGTCCAGCATGTACGTCAGGTCCTACAGCGGTTGTTGGAGAACCGGCTGTTTGTGAAGGGCGAGAAGTGCGAGTTCCACCGCACTTCTTTGTCCTTCCTGGGGTTCATCATCTCCTCCAACTCCGTCGCCCCTGATCCGGCTAAGGTTGCGGCGGTGAGAGATTGGCCCCAACCAACAAGCCGCAGGAAACTACAGCAGTTCCTCGGTTTTGCAAATTTTTACAGGAGGTTCATCAAAGGTTACAGTCAGGTCGTTAGCCCCCTGACTGCCCTGACCTCCACCAAGGTCCCCTTTGCCTGGTCGGATCGGTGCGAAGCCGCGTTCCAGGAGTTGAAACGCCGGTTCTCGACTGCGCCAGTTCTGGTGCAGCCTGATCCTGATCGCCAGTACGTAGTAGAAGTGGACGCCTCTGACTCAGGGATAGGAGCCGTGCTGTCCCAGAGCGTGGAGGCTGATAAAGTTCTCCATCCTTGTGCCTTTTATTCCCGCAGGTTGACCCCAGCTGAACGGAACTATGACGTTGGCAATCGGGAACTTCTTGCGGTGAAGGAGGCTCTTGAAGAGTGGAGACACCTGCTGGAGGGGGCTTCGTTGCCCTTCACGGTTTTCACTGACCATCGGAACCTGGAGTACATCCGGACCGCCAAGCGGCTGAACCCCAGGCAAGCCCGCTGGTCTCTGTTCTTCGGGCGCTTTGACTTCCGGATTACATACCGCCCCGGGACCAAGAACCAAAAATCAGACGCCTTGTCCCGGGTGCACGAAGAAGAAGCCAAAGCGGGGCTGTTGAACCCCACCGAGACCATCATCCCCGAGTCCACTGTCGTGGCCGCCCTTACCTGGGACGTGGAGAAGACCGTCCGGGAGGCCCTGACCAGGAGCCCGGACCCGGGGACTGGCCCCAAGGACAGACTGTACGTCCCACCAGAGGCAAGAGCTGCCGTATTGGACTTCTGTCACGGGTCCAAGCTCTCCTGTCATCCCGGGGTGCGTAGGACCGTGGCAGTAGTCCAGCAGCGCTTCTGGTGGGCGTCCCTGGAAACCGACGTCCGGGACTACATCCAGGCCTGTACCATCTGCGCCAGGGGCAAGGCAGACCATCGGAGGACGACGGGCCTCCTCCAACCCCTGCCGGTGCCTCATTGCCCCTGGTCTCACATCGGCCTGGATTTCATCACGGGCCTCCCGCCGTCCCAGGGCAACAACGTAATCCTCACGATAGTGGACCGGTTCTCCAAGGCGGCTCACTTCGTGGCCCTCCCGAAGCTCCCGATGGCCCAGGAGACGGCAGACCTCCTGGTCCACCACGTCATGCGGCTGCATGGGATACCGTCGGACATCGTCTCGGATTGTGGTCCCCAGTTCTCTTCACAGGTGTGGAAGAGTTTCTGCAAGGAGCTGGGGGCCACCGTGAGTCTCTCGTCCGGGTACCACCCCCAGACCAACGGCCAGGCAGAGCGGGCCAACCAGGAGTTGGAGCAGGCCCTTCGGTGTGTCACCTCTGCACATCCGGCGGCCTGGAGTCACCATCTGGCCTGGATCGAGTATGCCCACAACAGCCAAGTTTCGTCTGCTACCGGCCTCTCCCCTTTTGAGGTGTGTTTGGGGTACCAGCCCCCATTATTCCCGCTGGTGGAGGGAGAGGTCGGTGTGCCCTCGGTCCAGGCCCACCTTCGGAGATGTCACCGGGTGTGGCGGACCGCCCGCTCTGCCCTGTTAAAGGCCCGGACGAGGGCCAAGTCCCATGCAGACCGCCGACGGTCCCCGGCCCCCACGTTCCAGCCCGGGCAGGAGGTGTGGCTCTCGACCAAGGACATTCCCCTCTGTGTGGACTCCCCCAAACTGAAAGACAGGTACATCGGACCCTTCCCAATCCTCAAGATTGTCAACCCGGCCGCAGTGAAGCTCCAACTCCCAGCTTCACTGCGGATCCACCCGGTATTCCACGTGTCCCGTATAAAGCCTCACCACACCTCGCCCCTCTGTGCACCTGGACCTACGCCGCCTCCTGCCCGGCTCATCGACGGGGAACCTGCTTGGACGGTCCGCAGGCTCCTGGATGTCCGTCGTAAGGGCCGGGGGTTCCAATATCTGGTGGACTGGGAGGGGTATGGACCTGAGGAACGCTCCTGGGTGAAGAGGAGCTTCATCCTGGACCCGGCCCTCCTGGCCGAGTTCTACAGCCGACACCCGGACAAGCCCGGTCGGGCGCCAGGAGGCGCCCGTTGAGGGGGGGGTCCTGTTATGTGGGCCGCTGAAGAGGAGGTACTGCTGGCCCACCACCACCAGAGGGCGCCCTGCTTGGAGTGCGGGCTCCAAGCACGAGAGGGCGCCGGACCCTGAAGAAGTGACAGCTGTCATTCATCCCCTGCACCAGCTGTCACTCGTTCATCATCATCATCACCATCTTAAAAGCCGGATCGTGACTCCACCTCCTCGCCGAGAAATCGACTACCGTGAGGTAATCTCTCTGCTGATTAACACGTTGTGTAGGATTCTGAACTTCTGTTGCAGCCGGTATCCTGTGGTGTTCACCCTTATCTGGGAAGTGGCGTGGAGCGTGACGACGACAACCGCGCTACAGATAAGTGGTCACACTAGGAGCTGCACGAGTGTGTGATTCGGAGGTGGAGGTTCTCCTCCTAACTGTGTACAGACTATAGACCGCTGAGTGTAAGGATTTACACTCATTCATCTTTTCTCTGCTTTCTGCCAGCAGTACCAGGGTCGACAGCCGAAGACAGAGGTCACCTGGGGATTCGGGACTTGGCGGCTCCGGTGTTCTTCAGACCGTTGGTGGTGGAGGCCGTGTGGGACGCGGTCTCTCTCTCGTCGGGGTCTTCTATCTTCGAGCCTGCCCACACGTCACCTGGTGTTCATTGACTTTGTAATTTCTGTACGTTTAGTTGTGTATTGTCACAACAGTAAATTGTTACCTTTTGGCTTACTCATTGTCCGTTCATTTGCGCCCCCTGTTGTGGGTCCGTGCTACGACACCTTCCCAACACAAAGATCAAAACAATGAAAACAAGTGTTTACAGTAGTAATACATGGTACAGTAACATCAGAATGATATTCCACTTGACATTTGGGTGGACCTTTTGTCCAGCTTCCCTCATTGTGAAGCCGTGGTTGATCACATGGTCCATTAAAGTTGCTCGAATTTCATCTGAAACATTTCTCCTTCTTGCTCTTCCTTGTCTTTTTCCTTGTCCACGTATCTGTCTTTGTCTGCCTTGTCCCCTTCCTTTGCCTCTTTCTCTGGGTTTTATCGCCTCCATGATTGCAGAATTGACAAAATGTCTTACCTGAGCTCTATTTGTAATGCCAAAGGTCAGACTGATTGGTGATGAGTTTTCTGTATGAGTGTTTTCAGATGTGTGCATAAGTATTTCCAATTACCAGGTGTGTTTTGAATTTTTATTAAAAGTGTTTTCCCAATGATAACAACGTATTTTATCTTTGAGTTCAGTGTCTAATGTAGGAAACTGTGTGTAATGTTCTGCAACAACTGTGTTGAAGAATTGAAAGCAAGTGCAAAGCAGAAAATGTGTTTAAGGTATTGTCACATTGTGTTTTTAGCTATTGTTGGATTTGAAGTTTTAATCTAAGCATTTGCTTTTTGGGCGTAAGCAGTTGGCAATATTGGCAGTGTGTGTGTGTGTGTGTGTGTGTGTGGACGTGCATGTGTGTATCATTGTTGGACGCGAGCACAAGAGGCCTGGTTAACTTTACTGTTCAAATGTAGAAATGTCCCACAGCTGACACAGGACCAATTCAGTCTTGTGCACACATGCCTGAGGAGGTGTGGCTTGTCGTCCTGATCTTGTTATAGCATTACAGCAGCATCACCTGTCAGAACAGAATTGTTCTGGACATTGAAGGCGAAAGAAAAAGTCAAGTACACGGGGCCAAAGAATTTAAATGGTCTTGCAGATTTAAGGCTGAGACTTTGGGTTAATCAGATATGATGTAATGCTGCAGCACCTCATCATGTGCAATCAGCCAAACACAGGAATAAATGGGCAAAAATAAATCTGTGGCTGAAGCAAAGTCAAATGTTCCGTTAGTTTTTTTGTTGGTATGAGACAAAATGTCACTTCAGCATTTATTCGGATTAGGAGTGTAAACACTCCTGCACAGCCACAGTGACATACTCTGCATATTTAAGCAAGCTGTATTAATAATATTTAGATTTTTGTGTGTGTTGCAGGTTAGAAATATATTTAGGCTATTGATGCCTCTTTTTTTGGCAGTCTAGTCAGCTTTTAATGCAGTTGTGTGTACTTCTTACTTATCTCCTTCCAACACCAATATTGCTCTTTGTTTGATTTCCTTTCTGTGTATCTGTGCTGTTGTTCTCACCTGCAATTACTCAGATAAACAGTTCCCATATTTGCAGACTCGGTGGTGGATGTTTGCAGTTTTGTCAGCCGGTGAAAAAGTGTTAAATTACCATCTTTTGAATTTAAAATTAGCCATGTGGCTTATTAGTGGCTATGTTTGGGTCCTGTGTGTCTCAACAGAACTGTCGTTGATTTTGTAACAACTTCTCACTCACAGCTTGACTGAGCTCATTTACAGATACTAACAAAATATTTTGATTATGATTATATTTGGATATTTAAAAAAAAAAACAAACAAACAAAAAGGAAAACCAAACAGCAGTATTTGAAGTATTTCAAGCACTTCAGCTACTTCATGCAAATAAGAAAATATAAATATGATAACGGCATGTGTGTGTGTGTGTGTGTGTGTGTGTGTGTGTGTGTGTGTCTGTGTGTGTGTATATATATATATATATATATATATATATATATATATATATATATATATATGAAATGATAACACACTTCACAATAAGGGAACATTTCTTAATGCAGTAATACACATTAACTCACAGTGAATTAATCCAAAGGTTATAAAATTCATTTCAATTTATTAAATCAACTAAGGTATTAGTTTATACATTGTTTAATAATTTACAAAGCTACTGAACACCAGTAATAAGTGATTATTAAATGCATCTGAATGTTAATATGCTGTTAATTAATGCTTATGAGTACATTAACTAACATGAACACCATTAATAAATAATTACTAAATGCATTAGTTATCTTTTAATTACCTTCCTGTGTTACTCTTACTGTAAAGTGTTACTTTTGCTGACAGGCCATAAAATATTTCACATCAGTTTGTGAGTGATGTCTGCTCAGTGTGTTGTCTGTTACAGTTTTTACGTCTTCAGCACTAACAGGTGAGTCACTGGATGATTTTCCTGACACGGCTAACAAGATTCTTTTCACTAAGTCTATTAAGTTGTAATCCGTATGGAAGAAGAGGCGGTTGGAGCGAATCTGGCATCGAAACAAAGCAGGAGAAGTGAAGCAGAAGCAAAGCAGCCCACAGAACAGAGTCCTTTGCTGATTCTTCTTGTCTCCTCTGTTTTACTGTGAACTCTGTGGGACTGTCTGGTTTAGGAGGAAGCCATCTGGCTGGAGGTTATCCGGGATTTTTCCCTCTGAGCCTTCAGCCTGCTGCAGCCTCCAGCACCGGTAAGAAAGACCACAACCCCGACAAGTGTCTCAGTGATGACATATGATTTATGTATGGATAAATACCATAGATAAAAATAATCTGTCCTGTTAGGGTGACTAAATATTGTGCGGTTTCTGTTTTTTGTGACAACAAACATCTGATCTTAACCTTTTCATGCAAAAAAGAAAGTTTATCAAGTGAAGTCCTTGTCCTTGGCAGGACGCCACTCCAGATTCTGTCTTGTCAGACATAGGATGAGTGAAGGAGCAACACATATGTTCATCTAACATCTGTTAGAGGAGTAGGAACGTGGACGTTCCCTCCAGTCACCATGGAGTCAGTGGTAAGAGTAAAAAAGTCCCTGAGGACGCCCATCAGGAAGCTGACCAGCTGTGTGTCAGAGGTGAAGGAGAAGAAACGGTGCACCAAACGCAGGAACAAGAGGTGCAGAGGAGGAAGAGGTGAATGCAACAGGCTGAGGAAGACCCTGGCTCCCCGACATGCGCACGCCAAAGACCCATTATTTAACTGGACCTGTTAACACAGTCACAGTCTTTGCCATGAAGCTCAAAACTGAGCTCAGGTGCATCCTGTTGCCACTGATCATCCTTGAGGTGTTTCTACAGGAGTCCATGTGGGGTAAATTCAACTAATTGAACATGATTTTTAAAGACACACACCTGTCTACACATAAGGTCCCACAGTTGACAGTGCATGTTAGAGCACAAACCAAGCACAAAGTCACTCCCAGTCCCTGATAAATTGCAATATTTCATGCATATTCCTAAGAATTCAATTTTTTGTTTTTTGTGATGTAATCACTGCTTTCTTCTCAGCTAACAAATATGTGGGATATGTATGAATTGTTGTGCATAGGTTTGTATGTTTTTGTACAATTTTATGTATTAATTTATTATTATTATTTTGTGAGGATTACCTGCATGGTTGGATGGAAACAAAACAGCCTTCAAGTCTTAAGTTGTCACTGCTGTCTGTAGGCGGGGCTTCTACTCTTCATGGTTGTGTTTGGAGAATCTGGGAGAGGGGAATGTTTGAGCTGCATTTGATACAAGCATCTTTAAAATATAATGCTAGGCTAAAATTCCCTTGGCTGTACGAGCATGTAATCAATGAAAGAGTGTGCAGAAAGAATGTGACCTTTTGACCCCCCTCAAGGTTAACCATCTTTGCACTTAGTTTTTTGCACAAGTTTTCTCCCTGTTCTTTTTTATTCAGTCCCAATAAGGTCCGTAAACAGACTATTTCTAAGGTTAAATTTATTCAAAGATATGGTGAGATTATAGGCCTAGATTCTGACGAACATCACTCTAACAGGAGGTCCGCTCTATCAGATTCCCAAACAAAAGAATAGAAGCAGTTTTTATAAACGCAACGTAGGCATGTCAAAAGGGTGGACTCTGTTCTCGAAAATCCTATGTTAATTGCTCCCTGGGGGCAAAGGGAGGAGTCCGACCCCTTTCCCCCAAGCTCACGCTACAGTAACCATTCTCTTTGTTCTAAGCACTAAAACCAGTTAAATCCGGCTCCACATATGCGGTCAAGCAGATA
Source organism: Thalassophryne amazonica (assembly GCF_902500255.1). Taxonomy (NCBI): domain Eukaryota; kingdom Metazoa; phylum Chordata; class Actinopteri; order Batrachoidiformes; family Batrachoididae; genus Thalassophryne; species Thalassophryne amazonica. The sequence continues at coordinate 78,770,716 of NC_047109.1, read as the reverse complement.
CCAGAATAAAAGTATGGTCATTTAAGTAAGGTGGTTATTTGATACCAAAACAAAATAGCAAAATAGTATATTATCCCACAGATATGTCTAACAGAACTTGTCCAAGGTCTGTGTCCCAAGAATGCTCCCTGTGAATTTGAAGACCCTGACAGTAATAGGAATGGAGTTATTGCTGAATGTATAGAACCAATATGACCTTTTGACCCCTTAGAATAGGTCAAGGTTAGTCATCTTTGAACTTGTCCAAGGTCTGTGTCCTAAGAATGCTCCCTGTGAATTTGAAGACCCTGGCAGTAATAGGAATGGAGTTATTGCTGAATGTGTAGAAAGAACATGACCTTTTGACCCCTTAGAATAGGTCAAGGTTAGTCCTCTTTGAACTTGTCCAAGGTCTGTGTCCTAAGAATGCTCCCTGTGAATTTGAAGACCCTGGCAGTAATAGGAATGGAGTTATTGCTGAATGTGTAGAAAGAACATGACCTTTTGACCCCTTAGAATAGGTCAAGGTTAGTCATCTTTGAACTTGTCCAAGGTCTGTGTCCCAAGAATGCTCCCTGTGAATTTGATAACCCTGGCAGTAATAGGAATGGAGTTATAATGAGCACAGACAGATAGAGACAGACAAACGGACACACAGTCATCACAATATTCGCACCCATGTGGCCAGTGAATTATAGAAGGAGATGGTCATTGGTTCAACAAACAGCAGCTTCTTGTCATTTGAAGCAACACACAAAAAACAGTTGTGAAAAGAAAGTTTGCACGCAAACATCTTTTCATAAGACCGGTGACAGCATTTTAGCTTGCTGAGGAGGTGCATTACACAACCTCATTCATTACAGAACGTGAGGAAGTGAATGACATCATTAATTTGTCTGTAATGTGTTTATTTGTGTTTTATCAGAAAGCCGCGTGAAGCCATGAACAGTCAGAAGAACGCAGCACGAGCGGCTATGAGGGATCACTTCAGGAGGAAATATCGTCTGTCTGAGGTCTGTGTGAGTGATAGTGACAGAGTGAAAAAGACACTGGCTCTCCCTCTACAGAGGCTGTGATGTCACACCTCTCTGACTTTAATTATCAGTCAGCACAATACAGCAAAATCTAATGAAGTCAGTGGAGGCTTAGTTAAATTATTAATCTGAGACAGCGCTGCGACGTTCTGTGACACTTCACCTGTTGATGTACTTCAGAACAAATATGTGATTGGAAAACGGCGCTGCTTCACATCATAATGCAAACTCTGTTGACATCTTGTACCAAAATGGGCAACTTTTTAAAAAAAATGGAAATCAGGTCAGGTCAGTTCTAGGAACATGCAGTGGTGCCACAAGTTGCTGCATCCACCACACTATGGAAACACTTTGGGTTCTGGATGGCAACCACTTAGGCAGACAATCAATCCATCACCACCTTTCGAAAAGTAACCATCTGTCTGCCATGGCCAGGTGAAACGTGGGTGTCACGTTGGCTTTCTCTAGCCGCTGGGTGTAATGAACCAGTGATGGTCCCCAATGCGGAGACAACACAAAAAGTAAAACCAGAGTTCTTTATTCAGAACTGTTAAAACAACCCAAAGTCAAACAGGACAGGAGGTCCGATGGTGCAAAGGTGTCAGTCAGGCAGCAGAATAATCACTAATCAGGCGACAGAGATCAATATACACAGGCACTCAACCTGGACAAGCATATCCACAAAGAGGTGGGTGAAGACAATGAGGAAACACAAAACACTGGTCGGCACTGAGAGATCACAAGGACTAAAGAAGCAATGTAAAACATACTGGCAATGAGGGACACAAGAGAGGGGATTTTGAGCTCGAAGAATAATCATGGAAAATAACAAACCAGTGTGCACTAAAGCAAAAGTAAAGAAAGTAAAAACAGATGAGAGAAGGTGTTATTAAAATAAAACCACAAGTAGGCACAGCATCTGGGCTGTGACAGCTGGTCCTCGACACTGAGGCACCTGCACGTTAGAGCATGGCCAGTGAAATGCATCACATGATCAAAATGTCATAGCTAATGTTTCCTCACAATGCAAGTGATACTCCTCATCTGAGTCTCCTGACTTTACCATTAATTTGACACAACACGATTCCGCGCAACACAATTCACTAATGTTGGATCATGTGAATGAATGATGCAAATCATCACTTCAAAATAAAACACTTTAAAGTGTAGTCTGTCTTTAATGTACAAACAGAAATAATCCTAGCTATTTAATGCTACCAACATGTCAAGCCCCCCCCCCCCCCCCCCCCCCCCCCCCCCGGAACATTCCAGCTGTTTAGGAAATAAGGATAAAAAATTTGAAAACAGTCAGAAAATTGTGTGCATCATAATAAATTAAGAAGTAATTTTGTACATTTCTCTAACTATCCTCTACTTCATATGTCACCCCCCCCCCCCCATTTATTTTAGTGTTTTCATGTGTATGAGCCATACATACAAGTAGAAAGTTATTTTTGAGAATTCAGTTTGTTTTTGTCATAAGTGTTTCACTCCTCTGTGTCTCCGTTCTTCCATCCTGACTAGAATGCCAAGGACACCAACCACTTGAAGTCTGCCGGAGGGAACGTGCTGTCAAAGCTCATTCATCCTGATATTAAAACCAAGGATGATGGCTACAACCTGCTGAGTGCTTTCCAAGGCCTCACCTTTGGCACAGAGGTGCTCACAAGGAGGAAACTGAGCAAAACACCCATGAGCACTCGAGCGAGAGGCCACTCTTGTAATATCATGTAATCATATGGATGTACGGGACATATGTTCTAATTGTAAACCATAAACAGGAACCTGCTAGAAAATGTAACTTTTGCAGTGAACACGGTGAAATGGTTATGCTAAAATAAAATAAAGGTAATAAACTCATGAGGACTGAGTGATGTGTGTTGCAATTTCATGGAGAAAAAAAAAAATCGCCTCCTATATTTAGTGTGTTGTTCCTCCAGGAACATGGTGAGGATTGAACTCCTTCATCTTAAGGAAAAGTTGGTGGTTCTAAATTTCACATTCAGGGATTTCGGGCCCCATGGGAAAAAAAAGGTTACTGTTTCCCTGTAGCTGACCAAAAAACTTTTTATACTGTTTTACATAAAACTATGCATTTTTAATGACATTTTTGACTATCATTCCCATAGTTATGAAAAGAAAAACATAATATGACAGTTGCTTGGTAGAGGAATGAAATTCATTTAGATTCAGTAATTTGCTGCAAGACTGATACTCTAAACTGACAAAAAAAAAAAAAAACATATATGAGGCTGGTTGTTGCTATTTAATCTTATGATTTCCAGAAAATGTAAACATTTCTCTGATTGGATTGAGAGCAATCACCCAGTATGCACGCACTAGAAATGTTCTCTGTTCCTACTGCAAAGCAGGCGGATGGGATGACAGTCCCAAACTACTGACCAAACATTATATTTTAGTGATAGCTGATGCTTTTAAAACCAATAAAATAATTCTGAAATAAATACAGACTACAGGCTTTTTTAAAATTTCAGAATGATTTTTTATTCTTTAATGTTTTTCTCCGTAACAATCATTTAATTCAACACACAGCTGCTCACCTCAAGGGTTCTTGGGCTTGATCAGGTGGGGCGGGGACTGACAGAAGTGCTGCTGCTCCTGACGTGTCTCTGCAGAACATGAGTAATTTTTTTGAGCAGAACAGCTTGTTAAACATTTGCCTTAACTAAAACCACAGTGAAATGTATAAATCCAGAGTTTTCTTCAGAAATATGAGCTAACATGGGGAGAAAAGTGAGCTAGCTTATGGACAAAGTTAGGAACAGACAACAGGCTAACATTCCAGAACTTTCCTTCACAGACCCACCTTGTCTATGAAAGAACTGGGCAATATACTGTCGACTCTTCACTTCTTTCTCCTGTCCAAGCTTTTTTCTTTTTTGTTTTTTTGCTCTTTGAGCTCTCTGAGCTGTCTTGCCTCCTCTCCTGCACTCGCTGTCTGTGAAAGTTTCTGCAGCAGTCTGAGGGTGAAGGTGGACTGAAACATTTTCTGTAAATACAGAGTCGGGGGTGGGGGGGGGGGGCTTGGGGGGGGGGGGGGGTTGGTGAGCACTGAAAAATGTTTCCAAAACAAATAAACTTAGTGTTACCAATACATTGTAAATAAAATATATGTGTGATTCTAAGTTTATAACCGAGTCACATTATCATATTATTATTACTGTCATATTATTTTTGTCAGTATTATAATTGTATTAGGGGCCTCTCTGGGCCCCTGTCAATCATGGGCCCCTAGAATCCTTCTCATTATTCTCCTTTTTTAGCACCCCTGATGTCTGAAGTCTCATCCAATCCGCTGGAGAAACCTCTCAGAAACTGTTTCCATAAATCGCAAGATCGTCACTTGAAATGTGCTGAACCCACATCTGATAAGAAACATTTAAACTCATTTTGCCAGGGTTTGGGTTTTGCTTGTGTTTGTTTTATGTAATGTTTTACTTGATTGTTTTCTGTGTGTGTTAATTCTTTTGTTGGGCTCTTTCTTGCTTGGGCTTTGTCTGTGCCTATCTTTCTTGTCTCTCTTGAAGGGAGTTTTTCCTTCCCACTGTCGCCAAGTGCTTGCTCACAGGGGGTCGTTTTGACCGTTGGGGTTTTTCTGTAATTATTGTATGGCTTTTGCCTTACAATATAAAGCGCCTTGGGGCAACTGTTTGTTGTGATTTGGTGCTATATAAATAAAATTGATTTGATTTGATTTGATTTGTCTGTTTCTTGGTGCTTGGTGGAGGGCATTTCCCTCTGTCTGGCCACAGCCCGTTCTGGTGCTTTCCACACACCTGTTCCTAATCTGTAGCACATCACTTGGGTGTATATAAGCTCCACTGGTTGCACTTGCTCCTCGCCAGATTGATGCGCCTTGTGCCTTCTCTCCAGCTGTTTCTGTGTTTTCTCATCCTGCCAGCCTCATCGTGTTTTTGATCACCTGCCTGTTTGTTTGACCACGCCCTTGTCTGATGATTTCTGTACTGTTGCTTCTCTTGGACTGCCTTACAAATGTACCGACCTCAGCTAAGTACCTCAGTAAACCGTTTTATTCTACAGAGCTTTGTGGCTGAGTCATGCATTTGTGTCCAGCCATTCCTGTCCACCACGCCTGATACATTTAAGGCCCGGGTGAGTTGATGACTTTATTATTTGTATTAGTTCCAGGGAGATGCCCTGCTCAGCAGTAACATATTATTCTTAATGACTGATCTGCCTGCCTACCCAGTGTGTCTCTTGTTTGACAGGTTCCACCTGTCTCACTTAAATTAAGAAGCATTCTCCCCCAGTGTGATCACCACATCATCAACATTCTAGGTAAATGAGTCTACTTGAGAATAACAAATGGTGTGATGCTGGTTGGCTTGGTTGCTCAGTATCAAAGACTGTTCGGTAACATTTTCTATTATAGGCTTTAAATTAGGTATTTTTGAGCTGGTATTAAGGCCTTTATGAGTCCTTAGGAAATAGTTATTAACTGTACTATGTATTAGTAAGACTGCATAAGTGTTAGCAATTGAATTATAAACATTAATATAAATTATTCTTAGATGATAAGACACTGCACTCACTTTAAAAGTGGTAGCTCTAAAAAACATATTTAATTGTTAACTGCAAATAAATACATAATTAACTAGGTACCAATCTCAATAAAACAACAAATAAGTCCTGAAACTCTCATGAGAGTTCAGCTTGGGACTCCGACGAGGCCGGTCGCATCTCCTCCACTCTCCCTTATCTTTCTGCTTTTAACCTTCAAGTCCCTACTTCACCAGACTTGTGAATTCCTCAAAACTATATTGGATCAAAAATTCTTGAAAGGGTAGTTGTAAAACAGCTAACTGATCATCTGCAGAGGAATGGTCTATTTGAAGAGTTTCAGTCAGGTTTTAGAATTCATCATAGTACAGAAACAGCATTAGTGAAGGTTACAAATGATCTTCTTATGGCCTCGGACAGTGGACTCATCTCTGTGCTTGTTCTGTTAGACCTCAGTGCTGCTTTTGATACTGTTGACCATAAAATTTTATTACAGAGATTAGAGCATGCCATAGGTATTAAAGGCACTGCGCTGCGGTGGTTTGAATCATATTTGTCTAATAGATTACAATTTGTTCATGTAAATGGGGAATCTTCTTCACAGACTAAAGTTAATTATGGAGTTCCACAAGGTTCTGTGCTAGGACCAATTTTATTCACTTTATACATGCTTCCCTTAGGCAGTATTATTAGACGGTATTGCTTAAATTTTCATTGTTACGCAGATGATACCCAGCTTTATCTATCCATGAAGCCAGAGGACACACACCAATTAGCTAAACTGCAGGATTGTCTTACAGACATAAAGACATGGATGACCTCTAATTTCCTGCTTTTAAACTCAGATAAAACTGAAGTTATTGTACTTGGCCCCACAAATCTTAGAAACATGGTGTCTAACCAGATCCTTACTCTGGATGGCATTACCCTGACCTCTAGTAATACTGTGAGAAATCTTGGAGTCATTTTTGATCAGGATATGTCATTCAAAGCGCATATTAAACAAATATGTAGGACTGCTTTTTTGCATTTACGCAATATCTCTAAAATCAGAAGGTCTTGTCTCAGAGTGATGCTGAAAAATTAATTCATGCATTTATTTCCTCTAGGCTGGACTATTGTAATTCATTATTATCAGGTTGTCCTAAAAGTTCCCTAAAAAGCCTTCAGTTAATTCAAAATGCTGCAGCTAGAGTACTGACGGGGACTAGAAGGAGAGAGCATATCTCACCCATATTGGCCTCTCTTCATTGGCTTCCTGTTAATTCTAGAATATAATTTAAAATTCTTCTTCTTACTTATAAGGTTTTGAATAATCAGGTCCCATCTTATCTTAGGGACCTCGTAGTACCATATCACCCCAATAGAGCGCTTCGCTCTCAGACTGCAGGCTTACTTGTAGTTCCTAGGGTTTGTAAGAGTAGAATGGGAGGCAGAGCCTTCAGCTTTCAGGCTCCTCTCCTGTGGAACCAGCTCCCAATTCAGATCAGGGAGACAGACACCCTCTCTACTTTTAAGATTAGGCTTAAAACTTTCCTTTTTGCTAAAGCTTATAGTTAGGGCTGGATCAGGTGACCCTGAACCATCCCTTAGTTATGCTGCTATAGACGTAGACTGCTGGGGGGTTCCCATGATGCACTGTTTCTTTCTCTTTTTGCTCTGTATGCACCACTCTGCATTTAATCATTAGTGATCGATCTCTGCTCCCCTCCACAGCATGTCTTTTTCCTGGTTCTCTCCCTCAGCCCCAACCAGTCCCAGCAGAAGACTGCCCCTCCCTGAGCCTGGTTCTGCTGGAGGTTTCTTCCTGTTAAAAGGGAGTTTTTCCTTCCCACTGTAGCCAAGTGCTTGCTCACAGGGGGGTCGTTTTGACCGTTGGGGTTTTACATAATTATTGTATGGCCTTGCCTTACAATATAAAGCGCCTTGGGGCAACTGTTTGTTGTGATTTGGCGCTATATAAAAAAAATTGATTGATTGATTGATTCTGGATCTATTGGACTACTATTGGATTAACCATGGAATTGAAAATTGTCAAGACGGCGGCATCAAGAACCACGGGCCCTCGCTTGTCCGTCATGATTAACGAGGTTGGCAAGGCAGTGCATTCACAGACTGCGATGACTCTTGAATTTATCCAGGCTCTGGTGAGATTATTTGGCTCCATTCTTATCTCAACCCACAAGTACAATAAACTGACAGACTTACACATGGACCAAAGCATGCTCCAGCCTCTCCTCATTCTCTGCCCCTCCCTCCCTGCGGCAGTCCTCGTTCTCCCCAAGCTGACCTGGCGGCGCGACTTACAGTTGCAGCGGCCTTCACCCACTTTGCCTCTATTTGGATGACGGACTGCTTCAAGTTTAGTGCACATAAACAATGTCAAATGTATATGTGTTGTCTTTAATTTTGATGTGTGCCATTATTACGGTAAACAAGTAATAATTGTGGATTAATTGCTGTATCTTGTCTGAGGTAATTGGAGTGTAAACATAATTGCCCTTTTTTGAGATCAATAAAGTTGTCTGAAGTCTGAAGTCTGGGTTTTATTAATGTTCTTCAAGAGTTTATAAACTGGAAACGTATATCTTTTAGGTTGTTAATAATGTGTAATTGTGTAAAATAATGTGTTTACTATGCAATTATTAACACTTACAGATTATTGTTAAGAGATAATAATATAAGCAAAAATAGGGTCTTATTACATCCTCTACCACTTGTCACTGCTCAGGTAGTGGTCTCTCTCAACTGGGCTGAACCACTCCACTACTAAGATTTTTAATATTCTGTGCACATCTGCGCTCATCACCAAGAAGTGATCACTACACCTAAAGTATTCCCACAGAAATGAATAACTGCACTGCAAAACAATGCATGACTTGCTGATGTATTAATTTGACAATGTTTTAAGTCACACGAATGGCAAAAATTTAAACTAAATCATGGTTATTTACCCTCTCACTGATGCATGCTTGTGGCTTTGCGCAATGTTTGATGTCTTATTGTTTACATCCAGGGAACCTTGAAAGTAGTCCGACAGCCTTCCCACAAGCCCATATTGCAGCGATGACCTGGCTGTCATGTACTGTGTTTTGTCCAGTTATCTGCCATGTTTAGTTTAGGTCTTCGTTTCATTTTTGTTCTGATTTTGTGTTGTTTGGGTTTTGTTTTTGTTTGCTTAGTTTAGATTTTGGATTGTGCTGTCCACGTGACTTCTCCGGCTGGGTGTTTCCTGCTTGGGCTTTATCTGTCCCTATTTCTCTTGTCTGTCTCTCTTGGAGCTTGGTGGGGGGCATTACGTTCTGTTTGGGCCACACCCTGTTCTGGATCATTCCACATGTTTTTTCAATCTGCAGCTCATCACTAGGTGTATTTACGTTTCACTGGTTGCACTGTTTTTTTGCCTGATCGTTGCACCTTGTGCCTTCGCTTCTAGCTCTGTTTCATTGTTTTCAAGTCCTGCTGCACGTTGTGTTTTGACCACCTGCCTGTTTACACCAACCACGCCATTTGCCTGATGATTCTGATCTGTTTGCTTCTTTTGGACTGCCTCTCTGTGTACAGGACCCCACTGATTTATTCAGTAAACGCCTCTTTGAACCAGAGCTACTGCGTCGAGTCCCGCATTTGTCTCCAGCCCCTTCTCTGTTCGACAAACCTGATACTGGCACAGTCAGTCAGAAACTGCAGGCAGTGTGGGTCTTATTACTAAATAACCCAATCAATCAATCAATCAATTTTTTTATATAGCGCCAAATCACCACAAACAGTTGCCCCAAGGCGCTTTATATTGTAAGGCAAGGCCATACAATAATTATGTAAAACCCCAACGGTCAAAACGACCCCCTGTGAGCAAGCACTTGGCTACAGTGGGAAGGAAAAACTCCCTTTTAACAGGAAGAAACCTCCAGCAGAACCAGGCTCAGGGAGGGGCAGTCTTCTGCTGGGACTGGTTGGGGCTGAGGGAGAGAACCAGGAAAAAGACATGCTGTGGAGGGGAGCAGAGATCGATCACTAATGATTAAATGCAGAGTGGTGCATACAGAGCAAAAAGAGAAAGAAACAGTGCATCATGGTAACCCCCCAGCAGTCTACGTCTATAGCAGCATAACTAAGGGATGGTTCAGGGTCACCTGATCCAGCCCTAACTATAAGCTTTAGCAAAAAGGAAAGTTTTAAGCCTAATCTTAAAAGTAGAGAGGGTGTCTGTCTCCCTGATCTGAATTGGGAGCTGGTTCCACAGGAGAGGAGCCTGAAAGCTGAAGGCTCTGCCTCCCATTCTACTCTTACAAACCCTAGGAACTACAAGTAAGCCTGCAGTCTGAGAGCGAAGCGCTCTATTGGGGTGATATGGTACTACGAGGTCCCTAAGATAAGATGGGACCTGATTATTCAAAACCTTATAAGTAAGAAGAAGAATTTTAAATTCTATTCTAGAATTAACAGGAAGCCAATGAAGAGAGGCCAATATGGGTGAGATATGCTCTCTCCTTCTAGTCCCCGTCAGTACTCTAGCTGCAGCATTTTGAATTAACTGAAGGCTTTTTAGGGAACTTTTAGGACAACCTGATAATAATGAATTACAATAGTCCAGCCTAGAGGAAATAAATGCATGAATTAGTTTTCAGCATCACTCTGAGACAAGACCTTTCTGATTTTAGAGATATTGCGTAAATGCAAAAAAGCAGTCCTACATATTTGTTTAATATGTGCTTTGAATGACATATCCTGATCAAAAATGACTCCAAGATTTCTCACAGTATTACTAGAGGTCAGGGTAATGCCATCCAGAGTAAGGATCTGGTTAGACACCATGTTTCTAAGATTTGTGGGGCCAAGTACAATAACTTCAGTTTTATCTGAGTTTAAAAGCAGGAAATTAGAGGTCATCCATGTCTTTATGTCTGTAAGACAATCCTGCAGTTTAGCTAATTGATAAAGCTGGGTATCATCTGCGTAACAATGAAAATTTAAGCAATGCCGTCTAATAATACTGCCTAAGGGAAGCATGTATAAAGTGAATAAAATTGGTCCTAGCACAGAACCTTGTGGAACTCCATAATTAACCTTAGTCTGTGAAGAAGATTCCCCATTTACATGAACAAATTGTAATCTATTAGACAAATATGATTCAAACCACCGCAGCGCAGTGCCTTTAATACCTATGGCATGCTCTAATCTCTGTAATAAAATTTTATGGTCAACAGTATCAAAAGCAGCACTGAGGTCTAACAGAACAAGCACAGAGATGAGTCCACTGTCCGAGGCCATAAGAAGATCATTTGTAACCTTCACTAATGCTGTTTCTGTACTATGATGAATTCTAAAACCTGACTGAAACTCTTCAAATAGACCATTCCTCTGCAGATGATCAGTTAGCTGTTTTACAACTACCCTTTCAAGAATTTTTGAGAGAAAAGGAAGGTTGGAGATTGGCCTATAATTAGCTAAGATAGCTGCGTCAAGTGATGGCTTTTTAAGTAATGGTTTAATTACTGCCACCTTAAAAGCCTGTGGTACATAGCCAACTAACAAAGATAGATTGATCATATTTAAGATCAAAGCATTAAATAATGGTAGGGCTTTCTTGAGCAGCCTGGTAGGAATGGGGTCTAATAAACATGTTGATGGTTTGGATGAAGTAACTAATGAAAATAACTCAGACAGAACAATCGGAGAGAAAGAGTCTAACCAAATACCGGCATCACTGAAAGCAGCCAAAGATAACGATACGTCTTTGGGATGGTTATGAGTAATTTTTTCTCTAATAGTTAAAATTTTGTTAGCAAAGAAAGTCATGAAGTCATTACTAGTTAAAGTTAATGGAATACTCAGCTCAATAGAGCTCTGACTCTTTGTCAGCCTGGCTACAGTGCTGAAAAGAAACCTGGGGTTGTTCTTATTTTCTTCAATTAGTGATGAGTAGAAAGATGTCCTAGCTTTACGGAGGGCTTTTTTATAGAGCAACAGACTCTTTTTCCAGGCTAAGTGAAGATCTTCTAAATTAGTGAGACGCCATTTCCTCTCCAACTTACGGGTTATCTGCTTTAAGCTACAAGTTTGCGAGTTATACCACGGAGTCAGACACTTCTGATTTAAAGCTCTCTTTTTCAGAGGAGCTACAGCATCCAAAGTTGTCTTCAATGAGGATGTAAAACTATTGACGAGATACTCTATCTCCCTTACAGAGTTTAGGTAGCTACTCTGCACTGTGTTGGTATATGGCATTAGAGAACATAAAGAAGGAATCATATCCTTAAACCTAGTTACAGTGCTTTCTGAAAGACTTCTAGTGTAATGAAACTTATTCCCTACTGCTGGGTAGTCCATCAGAGTAAATGTAGGAACAATATAAAATTCTTTTTTCTCTTTCTTCTTCTGCATGATACACAAATGTGATCTGCTGGAAGTGGATGTTGTTTAATTTGTAACTATTTAGGTACATGAAGGTTATCCATAAGAAGCCTCAGACTCAGCGGGTATATTTTGGGTATGAGTGATGTTCTGTTCTATGGATGTGTGTTGTGTAGTAGTTGTGGATGTGGGGATCCATTGCATTGTTTTCTTTTAACTGACATCTCTCCCCCCCCCCCCCCCCCCCCCCCCAAAAAAAAGAAAAAATTTGCAAACAAAAAAACCATGAAGTCTAGGTTGGGACTCCAGTGAGGGCGGCTGCATTTCCTGCCCCCACCCCCCACCCCACCCCGGCCTCTGCTCTACCACTTGCCCCAAGCTCGACCGCGCGGTGGAAATGCTGCTGCAGCCCCCATACACTCATTGCATCAATTCGGATGACGGACCGTTTCAAAGCTTAGCGTACACAAACAAATCAACTGTACATGTGCGATTGATTTATTTCTGATGTGTGCCATTATTACATTCAACTAGTAATAATTGTGAATTAATTTCTGTATTTTTGTTTGAGGTAATTGGGTGTGAAGATGAATTGTCCTCTTAGGGATCAATAAAGTTGTTTGAATCTTGAATCTTGAATCAAGATGACTAATGTTTCCCATCAAACAGTTGCATTTCAGATGAAAATTAACAACAGATGACTCTCTTGGTCATCCTTCTTACAGCAATAAAGGTTTCTTCACTCACTGACCATGGGACAGCATGGTCCCGCATACCCCCCCCTCCCCACAACCCTATAAATTTGGTATCATTAGAAAGCTTATGTCTAGATTACAAAAATAACTGGGCCATGCTGGCCCATGGCCTATCACTAATACAAGACAAAGTACTGTTGTTTATCTTACGAACACAACACATTAAAACATCAGTCGAGGTGATGCATGCCAAACACAAATAAAGAACCTCGACATGTCACACCTTCATGAATAAGGCAGCTGTAATTTGTTTTTTGCATCCTTATTTATTATTTTTTGCAAGTAGCAACAGAAACCAAAATCTTACCAAGTAATCTATCAAGTCTCCACAAACCATAAAGAAGATGTTCTTAATCTTTTTCTTTTAGCTGACATTATGATTAATTTGACCAGCCAGAGCTGCTTGTTTAATTTTTATGGATTCGTTTCACATGCTGCATGTGTATGTGTGTGCCGTGTGTGTTTTAAGTTGGCTTGACATTCAAGTTTTGTTGTTTTCTCTTGAACTTTGATCTTTGTGTCCATAATTCATCGCCTCCTATCAGGTCATGGGTGTGATGGGGACAGTGAGGGATATGGAGCTGGAGATGGAGGAGCGATACGAACACTCACAGTTTTGCATGAGATGAGGAGACACATGCTGTTTGTTGGTTTGGCTGTTCGGAGCATGTCCGTCCAGGCCATGGTGTCTGTCAGTGCACAGGTCATCTGCAGCCCGATTCACGTTTTAGGTGGAACGTCTCAAAGGACTTTTTGTGTGATAGCAGCCAAAAAGGTGCTCAATGGAAATGAGGAGGGCACAAGACTTAAAACGAGGGGTGTCAGCGGACAAGTGCGGAACTTTGAGGAAATCCCTCACACAGGGAGGAGCGGATGGCTCAACTTAGTGAAGTTCTGGAGAGAAGATCGGTTCCGGCTGCTCCACAAACACATGGAGAGCACCTTCAATGCCCTGGGCCCCATCTACAGGTAGCTGCAACATTCAGAGCTGATCACATGATTTGTCATATAGTGAGCGCACCGTGTTTAAAATTAATCAAATGTGGAATAATTCAGAATTGTATTACGTCGCAATAAATCCATTATGTCTACATTGAAAAGTAGTTTCTTCATGAACAATCAAAAATGTGATAATATAAATTTTAACAGACAAATGCAACACCTTATATATAACATATGTAAATCATCACTTTTATAGCCAGATTTTTTTAATACAAATTATGAGACTAACACAAGAACATTTCCAAGTTGCTGTTGGAGTTCATTTAATCAATCAGTAATAAATACAGACTGCATGGTGTTTTATGGTAATTTTGTTGTGATCAGACTCAAAATCAACTGAAAACATTTCGTATGTAAGTAAGACAACATTTGCACAGATCTGCTGTGTTGGGTGCAAGTGGTTATGACATTTACTTTGACTTCTATTTCATTACAGACCATATAAACCCAAGATATTGCATGTTTTGTCACGTCAGCTTCATTTCATTTCATTTACATCAATTCCTGGATTTCAGGCCTGCAATATTAACGGCAACGCTAGTTCCCAATTTCACAAATTTTTACCTTGAAAAAAATTTTCAAGGTCAAAGTCCTGTTAGAAGTGGCTTTTCATAAGCTAAAATATAATGAAAATATAGATTAAAAGGGCTTTTCAATCCGCTAAATCTGCAATACGGATTGCGGAGGTAATGGTCTAGTGGTTAAGCGTTGGGCTTGAGACCAGAGGATCCTCGGTTCAAATCCCAGTCTGACTGGAAAATCACTAATGGTCCTTGGGCAAGGTCCTTAATCCCCTAGTTGCTCCCAGTGTGTAGTGAGCGCCTTGTATAGCAGCAACCTGACATCGGGGTGAATGTGAGGCATTATTGTAAAGTGCTTTGAGCGTCTTATGCAGATGTAAAAGCGCTATATAAATGCAGTCCATTTACCATTTACAAATCAGATGCGGATCATTCTTAGTTTATTCATTGACAGTGACAATTTGGGCCTCCTTGTCACAAATGGGAGTGATTCAGGCACTTTTGATTGAGATATAATGCAAAATGTAAATCAAATGGGCTTTTCAATATTAATTTCAAATCAATCAATCAATCAATTTTTTTTTTTTATATAGCGCCAAATCACAACAAACAGTTGCCCCAAGGCGCTTTATGTTGTAAGGCAAGGCCATACAATAATTACGTAAAAAACCCCAACGGTCAAAACGACCCCCTGTGAGCAAGCACTTGGCTACAGTGGGAAGGAAAAACTCACTTTTAACAGGAAGAAACCTCCAGCAGAACCAGGCTCAGGGAGGGGTAAATAATGATAGAAAAGGAAATAAAAAACAATGAAATAAATACAACAATAGAATCATATAAAATGTGCATGTGTATGTGAAAAAGGTACAGTATGTCTTTGCGTTAATAATAAAATTGTATCAAGAAATTTCACAGTGCTCCTAAATTTTTATCTGTGCTCCTAGTGAAAAACCTAAGCGTACAGCCCTGCTTTGATAATTGCTCATTTGCTGATCATCTTTATCCACCACAGAACTCTGGTCAGAGAGCAGACATGGACACAGGAACAGTTCAGAGCCTTTATATGCAGATTTGTTGCCTAACAGATGAACTTGAATGGCTCAGTTTAACATGCAGGGAGCACAGGACTTGGAATGAAACATCCATAAACCACTGAATGGTCTGAATTAATAGTTTGGACGAATTAATGGTTTCCTCTTCACGAAGGAATTCTACTTTTTCAAAAAATCCACAATCCGCATCAGATCAGGACTTTTCCAATTTTCAAAGACCTTTATGACCTTGAAAAGTGAATCGGTTCTTGCCTATTAGGATATGAATTTTCAGTAAAAATTTCATAACAATATGACAAATTGTGGGCTACGGGCTGTTCACAAACAGACAAACAAGCATAACAATGATTGTATTTGAAACAGGTGATGTCAAGAGGTGATTGCAATCATGATTTGGTACAAAAGCAGCATCCACAACAGGCAGTTTGTCAACAAATGTGTAAGAAAATTTTTGAAATGCTAAAAAAGAATATTCCTCAAAGAAAGACTGGAAGGTATTTGCATATTTCTCCTTTGTGTAACATTGAAGAGTTCAAATGCAAAATGCTCCACATGCCATCTTGTCAAAATTGAGTTAAGACCTCTGTTCCTCAGTTTTTGACAGTAAAAATCCAAACATAATACAGCTTTATTGTTCAAATTTAACTTTTGTTGCAATGTGCACCATATGCCAACCCCTTTGTTGTCAGAGTGCTCCATATCAATTGAGAATGTTTCATAAAGACTAGTACAACCCCTGGCAAAAATTATGGAATCACCGGCCTCGGAGGATGTTCATTCTGTTGTTTAATTTTGTAGAAAAAAAGCAGATCACAGACATGACACAAAACTAAAGTCATTTCAAATGGCAACTTTCTGGCTTTAAGAAACACTATAAGAAATCAAGAAAAAAAGATTGTGGCAGTCAGTAACGGTTACTTTTTTAGACCAAGCAGAGGAAAAAATATGGACTCACTCAATTCTGAGGAACAAATTATGGAATCACCCTGTACATTTCCATCCCCAAAACTAACACCTGCATCAAATCACATCTGCTCGTTGACATTGACCCTATGTCATGAAATTGACCCTCTGTGTCTTTTTGCAAGGAATGTTTTCACAGTTTTTGCTCTATAGCAAGATGCATTATCTTCTTGAAAAATGATTTCATCATCCTCAAACATCAGAAAAGTGTCCAAAATATCAACGTAAACTTGTGCATTTATTGATGATGTAATGACAGCCACCTCTCCAGTGCCTTTACCTGACATGCAGCCCCATATCATCAATGACTGTGGAAATTTACATGTTCTCTTCAGGCAGTCATCTTTATAAATCTCAATGGAACGGCACCAAACAAAAGTTCCAGCATCATCACCTTGCCCAATGCAGATTCGAGATTCATCACTGAATATGACTTTCATCCAGTCTTCCACAGTCCACGATTGCTTTTCTTTAGCCCATTGTAACCTTGTTTTTTTCTGTTTAGGTGTTAATGATGGCTTTCATTTAGCTTTTCTGTATGTAAATCCCATTTCCTTTAGGCGGTTTCTTACAGTTCGGTCACAGACGTTGACTCCAGTTTCCTCCTATTCGTTCCTCATTTGTTTTGTTGTGCATTTTCAATTTTTGAGACATATTGCTTTAAGTTTTCTGTCTTGACGCTTTGATGTCTTCCTTGGTCTACCAGTATGTTTGCCTTTAACAACCTTCCCATGTTGTTTGTATTTGGTCCAGAGTTTAGACACAGCTGACTGTGAACAACCAACATCTTTTGCAACATTGCATGATGATTTACCCTCTTTTAAGAGTTTGATAATCCTCTCCTTTGTTTCAATTCACATCTCTCGTGTTGGAGCCATGATTCATGTCAGTCCACTTGGTGCAACAGCTCTCCAAGGTGTGATCACTCCTTTTTAGATGCAGACTAACAAGCAGATGTGATTTGATGCAGGTGTTAGTTTTGGGGATGAAAATTTACAGGGTGATTCCATAATTTATTCCTCAGAATTGAGTGAGTCCATATTTTTTTCCTCTGCTTGGTCTAAAAAAGTAAACGTTACTGACTGCCACAATCTTTTTTTCTTGATTTCTTATAGTGTTTCTTAAAGCCAGAAAGTTGCCATTTGAAATTACTTTAGTTTTGTGTCATGTCTGTGATCTGCTTTTTTTCTACAAAATTAAACAACTGAATGAACATCCTCTGAGGCCGGTGATTCCATAATTTTTGCCAGGGGTTGTAGGTTCAAAATATGTGAAGCAAAAGGCATGAAACATCAACAGTGATAAGCTAGGGTTTCATACAGTCTACAGTGGAAAATTTTGTTACAATAATTTATTCACAAAAGGTAAGAACTGGGTAAAGTTATGCTCAGTGTTCTACCAAGAAATGGGTAGTGGTGACAGTGATGACTGATTACTTAATAAATCTCTAAACTTAATGAATAAACTGAGGTCCTGCAATTCTTGAACTATAGAGCATTTTGCGAATAAAAACACTTTAATGGATATGGACCATTAAAATAGGTGTATGGAGCTTTTTGACCTGTTTGTTTCATGCCCTGTCTATATCAGAGGATTTGGAGTTTTTGAATTTCAATAAATAAGCTAATTAAATAAATTGATTTTCTCCAAAGAAGAAAAATAGATATGGGGCATTTTGTATTTAAATGCTTCACTTATCATTAAACCCTTCGAAGAATCTGGAGGAATTTCAGTGTGTAAAGGGCAAGGGCACAAGCCAAAGCTGGACATCTGTGATCTCTGATACCTCAGATGGCACAGCATCAAGAACCGATATTCATCAATAGCTGGTATAAAGGGATTACTTTGAGAAATGTTTGTCAAGCACTACAATATGGAGTTACATTCAGAAATGCCACTTAAAACTTTACAGTACAAAAAAAGAACTTATGTTCACCTCCCATTTTTCAACCCTACCGCATAAGAGGTCTTCATATGTTGCACCAATCTTGCTGAGCTGAGCTTGTGGGTCCGATGCTCTGCTACCAATTTGCAAATGATCTTGAATTCCCCCCCGTGTGTGTTTTTGTGTGTGTGTACACGGTTATGCCGTGGGCAGGGAACACCTGGGCACCCAGAGCACTGTCAACATCATGCTGCCATCTGACATCAGTGAGCTGTTCCACGCTGAGGGTCTGCACCCTCAACGTATGACAGTGCAGCCGTGGGCCACACACCGAGAGATCCGCCAACACAGAAAGGGAGTCTTCCTCAAGTCAGTACCATGTGCATGAGGCTATGCCTGTAGATGTTTGTGTGATGTGCATCTGCATGTGGGTTGTTTATCATCAGCAAAGCATGGGGTCAATTTAAAAATCTTTTAAAATTTTCAGATATATTGTTGCCACTACAATATTATTATGTAAATATCCTTGCTCTGCCTCTTCATTTGGTTCTGCCTATAAATTTCATGGCATCTGTTATACAGAGGACACTCAACATTATCAATAAATTAATCAATTATTAATATATGTGTTTTCCCAACAGGCCCTAACCTTTCATTACAATTCATGAAAATGAAGTGCATTTAAATACCTAATCTCATAATATAAAAGAAGAACAAAAAGGAAAAAGAAAAAAAACATATAAGACTGTTTTGTTCCCTTTGGCAGATCTTTAATGGTTTCTTAAAACAATTTGAATGGATTGAATGTAATGTCTAATGTAAAGATGGCTCACATTTTCATTTATTGACATTATGTTAATTTAATCAGTTTTGTGTAATTTCAAAAAATCATATACACTATGTAAATGGAGGAAAAATAATGCAACTATGTACAAGTATTTCAAGGACAAATATGCATACTGAAGTCGATACAATGAAAAGAATAAAAACTTTGCATTTCTTTTCTTGCACAATATTACCAAACTTTCCATTATGTATTGTCCCTTTTTTTTGCTCCCTGAATTTGAATAATACCTATGTAATATACAATAGAATTTCCCTGTTATATTTGTGTTAATATTACAAACACTTGTTGAATATTAAATTGTTCTGCTTGGGTGGTAAGAAAAAATTAGAAAACTGCTACTCCAGTGCCGTGCATATACTGCAAATTATTTGATCCTACCAAGATGAAAAAACTTACATTTAGAAGTGTTAGATAAATTATCTTGTTTTAAGAGAAAATTTCTTATTTTAAGTGTTAAACTTCACACTCTAATCTTCTTTCTTGATTTAACAATCTTAATTCAAGAAATCTTTCCAAGTGAAATGATGTTGTTGCATGGACAGATAATTTCACTTGTTTTGAGTAGCTTTTCTCTCAGATTTAGTATTTTTAGCTTGTTTTTAGACACCCCTTTTTTGCAGTGTACTGATAATTCTACTAGCATAAAAGTAATTACCTAATACAAACATTCCTTTTCTCTGGATCAATGTAAATTAAATAATTAAGAGATTTTACCTTGATTTTGACAAAGAGTCAGAGCTCTATTGAGCTGAGTATTCCGTTAACTTTAACTAGTAATGACTTCATGACTTTCTTTGCTAACAAAATTTTGACTATTAGAGAAAAAATTACTCATAACCATCCCAAAGATGTATCGTTATCTTTGGCTGCTTTCAGTGATGCCGGTATTTGGTTAGACTCTTTCTCTCCGATTGTTCTGTCTGAGTTATTTTCATTAGTTACTTCATCCAAACCATCAACATGCTTATTAGACCCCATTCCTGCCAGGCTGCTCAAGGAAGTCCTACCATTATTTAATGCTTCAATCTTAAATATGATCAATCTATCTTTGTTAGTTGGTTATGTACCACAGGCCTTTAAGGTGGCAGTAATTAAACCATTACTTAAAAAGCCATCACTTGACCCAGCTATCTTAGCTAATTATAGGCCAATCTCCAACCTTCCTTTTCTCTCAAAGATTCTTGAGAGGGTAGTTGTAAAACAGCTAACTGATCACCTGCAGAGGAATGGTCTATTTGAAGAGTTTCAGTCAGGTTTTAGAATTCATCATAGTACAGAAACAGCATTAGTGAAGGTTACAAATGATCTTCTTATGGCTTCGGACAGTGGACTTATCTCTGTGCTTGTTCTGTTGGACCTCAGTGCTGCTTTTGATACTGTTGACCATAAAATTTTATTACAGAGATTAGAGCATGTCATAGGTATTAAAGGCATTGCGCTGCGGTGGTTTGAATCATATTTGTCTAATAGATTACAGTTTGTTCATGTAAATGGGGAATCTTCTTCACAGACTAAAGTTAATTATGGAGTTCCACAAGGTTCTGTGCTAGGACCAATTTTATTCACTTTATACATGCTTCCCTTGGGCAGTATTATTAGACGGTATTGCTTAAATTTTCATTGTTACGCAGATGATACCCAGCTTTATCTATCCATGAAGCCAGAGGATACGCACCAATTAGCTAAACTGCAGGATTGTCTTACAGACATAAAGACATGGATGACCTCTAATTTCCTGCTTTTAAACTCAGATAAAACTGAAGTTATTGTACTTGGCCCCACAAATCTTAGAAGCATGGTGTCTAACCAGATCGTTACTCTGGATGGCATTTCCCTGATCTCTAGTAATACTGTGAGAAATCTTGGAGTTATTTTTGATCAGGATATGTCATTCAAAGCGCATATTAAACAAATATGTAGGACTGCCTTTTTGCATTTACGCAATATCTCTAAAATCAGAAAGGTCTTGTCTCAGAGTGATGCTGAAAAACTAATTCATGCATTTGTTTCCTCTAGGCTGGACTATTGTAATTCATTATTATCAGGTTGTCCTAAAAGTTCCCTAAAAAGCCTTCAGTTGGTTCAGAATGCTGCAGCTAGAGTACTGACGGGGACTAGCAGGAGAGAGCATATCTCACCCGTGTTGGCCTCCCTTCATTGGCTTCCTGTTAATGCTAGAATAGAATTTAAAATTCTTCTTCTTACTTATAAGGTTTTGAATAATCAGGTCCCATCTTATCTTAGGGACCT
This sequence comes from Thalassophryne amazonica, assembly GCF_902500255.1. Taxonomy (NCBI): domain Eukaryota; kingdom Metazoa; phylum Chordata; class Actinopteri; order Batrachoidiformes; family Batrachoididae; genus Thalassophryne; species Thalassophryne amazonica. The sequence goes on along the minus strand of NC_047109.1, from coordinate 78,749,532 downwards.
CATAGTACCATATTACCCCATTAGAGCGCTTCGCTCTCAGACTGCGGGCTTACTTGTAGTTCCTAGGGTTTGTAAGAGTAGAATGGGAGGCAGAGCCTTCAGCTTTCAGGCTCCTCTCCTGTGGAACCAGCTCCCAATTCAGATCAGGGAGACAGATACCCTCTCTACTTTTAAGATTAGGCTTAAAACTTTCCTTTTCGCTAAGGCTTATAGTTAGGGCTGGATCGGGTGACCCTGGACCATCCCTTGGTTATGTTGCTTTAGACGTAGACTGTGTTTCATAATTATTGTATGGCCTTGCCTTGCAATGTGGAGCGCCTTGGGGCAACTGTTTGTTGTGATTTGGCGCTATACAAGAAAAAAGTTGATTGATTGATTGATTGATTTTTTTATTTGTTTGTTTAAAACAACAATTAATTATTTAAATGACACAAAAAGGAATCATTTCACACTGAAATACTGTATTTCTATTTTGTCAATTCAAAACATTCCTTAGTTGAGTTTTTAGAGTTTTGTGAAGCTCAAGTTTGTAAGTAATCCTGACAACAAATAAAAACGCATCTTTAATTTACAATGTGTTGTTCTGTTTTCACTACACATGTATGAAAAATTTAGAAAAGTTTGTTTTTAACCCCTTTGCTCTTAAAACGTAATCTTATGAGCCAACTAGTGTGGCAATCAGCCAAATGTACACACCGTGAACAATCAGTCATGCAAAGTTATCAATCCAATATTTGAAGGCTGTTTAAAATCTAAACAAGCTCCTTAACTTTGTCTTCAGTCATCACAGTTTCTAAAATTTTAGCTTCATGAATAAGAAAGTGAGTCCATTCAGGAGCATTATTTCTTTCATGTCTCAGTGGAAATCCTTTCTCCACAGGAATGGTGAGGAGTGGCGAGCCGACCGTCTGCTCCTCAACAAGGAGGTGATGAAGACCACGGCTGTGAAGCGTTTCCTTCCTCTCCTCGATGAGGTGGCGAGAGATTTCTGTCGAATACTGCAGTACAGAGTGGAGAAGGAGGGAAGAGGGGATGAAGGGAGACGGACTCTAACCATCAATCCCAGTCCTGACCTCTTCCGCTTTGCACTGGAAGGTCAGAGGTCTCCACTGTCCATATGTATTGTGCGTGTGTGTGATATGTTTTATGTGTCCTGGGGCCTTTTAAACTAACTAACTCTCTCAACAAAAGGACTGTGAGTGAGGAGGTGTCACATGTTTCAAAAACAGATGTGATGATGAATGTGTGTGTGTGTGTGTGTGTGTGTGTGTGTGCGTGCGTGCGTGCGTGCTTGTGTGTGTGTGTGTGTGTGGGGGGGGGTCGAGTTGGAGATCCCATCTTTCTCACGTCTCCTCGTCACTCAAGAGGCAACTCAGTTAACTAACACAGAGAATGATCACGGTAGAGACTGAACTTCATTTCCTGATCAGGGAGAGCCAGCATGACCCCTCGTCACTGTCCGTCAGTCAGCTCTGAAGGGCCCGCCCACTCTGCTCCTGAATTTATTGCACACAGACATATTACAAAACAATATACAAGGCACAGCTGCGTTTCTTCAGTCAATTCATATTTGTATCACTTCGCACCTGGAAGGCGCCCTGTAGTCTTGCTCAGACAGATAGTAATTGTTCTTCAAATTGAGACATTACAGCGCCAGCCTCGAACTAGTGTACTGGCTGTGTTATTCTCTGCTCAAGGCCGAAATATTAATCTGTGCTCGACAAAAATATGAGTATAGCTCTAGCAAAACAGTCTGCACATTCATTAAGCAAAAGGACAAATGTTATTTTTATCATGGGAGCAGTTGTAATAATTACTTCAACAGTTCAGTGTATATTTCTGCTTTGACAATGAGTGATTATTTAGAAGAATAATGGTGCATGAACTCTCACACGTGCATATATGTATATATGGAAAATAGAGAACAGAATCAAAAACAAGATCAAAGGCTTTGACAAATTAATATTATATTTATAATAAAAAAAATATTTATTATAATATTAAAATTAATATTTCATAATAATCTTGACAATATATAGAAAACTCTATCAGTGTGTGTGTGTGTGTGGGGGGGGGGGGGGGGGGGGGGTGTGTCCAGTGGACTCAGTGAAACAACAGAGCTCTACAGCATCGTACTAATTAGTCACATGGCTCAACTAGCTCAAGTTAGCACACATCAACCGACAAATGATCTTCATGACAAAGGACTATAAACATGCAACAGAAGCATTAAACTTACTTGGTGTTCAAAAAACACACACAAAACTAGAAATGAATGTTCTCTGACTCTGTGTCTGCTTTCATCACCTTTGAACAGCAACAACCAGTGGCGGTTCTACACTGAATTACTCCCCGGCAGAGACTTTTTTCACGCCTGTCGGTTGCGTCATTCGCCTGTGAGCAGGCTTTGTGTGAGCACTAGTCCACCCCTCTCGTTGTTTTTTTTATTGCGAATAAATGTCTGAATGATTTGGAGCTTTGCTGCATCAATTCTTTTCCAGAAACTGTGAGAGACCTCCAGGTGGACACCGTTCGGAAAATTAATATGGTTTTCAGGGACGATTTTATGGGCATTATACAGATTAAGGAGTGTTACTGCCGCTTTAAGGACGGCTCACAACTGCTGAGAGCGCAGAGCGTTCCCAGCTCCGATCGACATGCTCAGACCCCACTGAAACAACCAGATCATTTCCAACATGAGGGCTTTGTTGATCCGGGACCTCGTCTGACTTTCACAAAAAGGCGGAAGTCGTGGACATCAGCACTTTTTCGGCACATTCCACTGTTACAGGAGTTTTTTTCATGGAAAGAAAAGCGGAGGGACGCGCCACGGAGCCGTTCATTACGTGGCACAAAACCACCTCCATGTTGGTCTCACAGGACGGCTTTCAGGTGGATTTTAGATGGATTCCGGTTGCTTTTCATTCATGTGATTATCCAATTGTGATTGTGCATGAGCTGTACATGCCCCAACATGTCCCGGAAGGCTTCATCACGGCGTTGCTTTGCGCCATGCGGCTCCACCGCGACGCGCAGAACTCCTCCGCACGTCTGTCTTAATGTGCTGAAAAAGTGCTGATGTCCACGTCTTTTCACAATTCCTGTGCTAGTCAGACGACATACCGGATCAAGACAGCATCCAGTTTAAAAAATGAACGGCACATTCCACTGTTACAGGAGTTTTTGTCATGGAAAGAGGAGCGGAATTCCGCGCGTCGCGGTGGAGCCGCATGGCGCAAAGCAACGCCATGATGAAGCCTTCCGGGACATGTTGGAGCATGTCCAGCTCATGCACAATCACAATCGGATAATCACACGACTGAAAAGCAACCGGAATCCATCTGAAATCCACCTGAAAGCCGTCCTGTGAGACCAACACGGAGGTGGTTTTGTGCCGCGTAATGAACGGCTCCATGGCGCGTCCCTCCACTTTTCTTTCCATGAAAAAAAACTCCTGTAACAGTGGAATGTGCCGAAAAAGTGCTGATGTCCACGACTTCTGCCTTTTTGTGAAAGTCAGACGAGGTCCCGGATCAACAAAGCCTTCACGTTGGAAATGATCTGGTTGTTTCAGCGGGGTCTGAGCATGTCGATCGGAGCTGGGAGCACGCCGCGCTCTCAGCAGTTGTGGGCCGTCCTTAAGGTGGCAGTAACACTCCTTAATCTGTATAATCCCCATAAAATCGTCCCTGAAAGCCATATTAATTTTTCGAACGGTGTCCACCTGGAGGTCTCTCACAGTTTCTGGAAAAAAATTGGTGCAGCAAAGCTTCAAATCATTCAGACATTTATTCGCAATAAAAAAACGACGAGAGGGTGGACCAATGCTCACACAAAGCCTGCTCACAGGCGAATGATGCAACCGACAAGCGTGAAAAAACTCACGCATGCGCACGAAGGTTCAAGCTTGGCTGATGCAATCACACGTGATTCAAATCCATATGGTTTTTGAAAAAAATAAAAAGGTCGGATACTTTTCTAACAGACCTCGTACTTGTCCTTATTGTCGAAATGTCTTGTCCTGTCATCACTGAGGGAAGGTGAGAAATGAAATTTCGATTCCTTGTATACTCAACAAAAATAAAAACGCAACACTTTTGGTTTTGCTCCCATTTTGTATGAGATGAACTCAAAGATCTAAAACTTTTTCCACATACACAATATCACCATTTCCCTCAAATATTGTTCACAAACCAGTCTAAATCTGTGATAGTGAGCACTTCTCCTTTGCTGAGATAATCCATCCCACCTCACAGGTGTGCCATATCAAGATGCTGATTAGACACCATGATTAGTGCACAGGTGTGCCTTAGACTGCCCACAATAAAAGGCCACTCTGAAAGGTGCAGTTTTGTTTTATTGGGGGGGGGGATACCAGTCAGTATCTGGTGTGACCACCATTTGCCTCATGCACTGCAACACATCTCCTTCGCATAGAGTTGAAGAGAACACATCTCCAACGTGCCAATCGCCAGCGAATGTGAGCATTTGCCCACTCAAGTCGGTTACGACGACGAACTGGAGTCAGGTCGAGACCCCAATGAGGACGACGAGCATGCAGATGAGCTTCCCTGAGACGGTTTCTGACAGTTTGTGCAGAAATTCTTTGGTTATGCAAACCGATTGTTTCAGCAGCTGTCCGAGTGGCTGGTCTCAGATGATCTTGGAGGTGAACATGCTGGATGTGGAGGTCCTGGGCTGGTGTGGTTACACGTGGTCTGCGGTTGTGAGGCTGGTTGGATGTACTGCCAAATTCTCTGAAACGCCTTTGGAGACAGCTTATGGTAGAGAAATGAACATTCAGTACACGAGCAACAGCTCTGGTTGACATTCCTGCTGTCAGCATGCCAATTGCACGCTCCCTCAAATCTTGCGACATCTGTGGCATTGTGCTGTGTGATAAAACTGCACCTTTCAGAGTGGCCTTTTATTGTGGACAGTCTAAGGCACACCTGTGCACTAATCATGGTGTCTAATCAGCATCTTGATATGGCACACCTGTGAGGTGGGATGGATTATCTCAGCAAAGGAGAAGTGCTCACTATCACAGATTTAGACTGGTTTGTGAACAATATTTGAGGGAAATGGTGATATTGTGTATGTGGAAAAAGTTTTAGATCTTTGAGTTCATCTCATACAAAATGGGAGCAAAACCAAAAGTGTTGCGTTTATATTTTTGTTGAGTATATGTCTAGTACATGTGAAGAATTGACAATAAAGCCGACTTTGACTTTGATAATATTATGAATGAGACGTGCGTTATTTGGAAGAAAGTCGAGGTGTAACTGATTTTAGCCCACGAAGCACCGCTGCCTTTCCCCTTCCATTACAAAGAGGTGAACCGTCCACCGCATGCCCCTCCCCGTTTCTTTCACCTTCTCAGTGCTTCTGTGAACTCTGACAGCAAGCATGGGCACCTGCAGCTGCCTGCAGGGGGCGCCAATTTGCCAATTCCACACACAGTGACAAGAAAACCATTTTGCGGTGGAGATTATTATTATTTTTTGGTTTAGTGCTCGTGCCCACGGTGCCGCCCTGCCAAAAATGGTGCCCCGGGAAGCGGCCTGTATGGACAATACTAAAAGCCGCCACTGGTAACAACTGAGCAGACGCAGTTCACAGGATGGTGCGTTCAAGCGCATGTCGGAAATCCTAGCACTGAACAAATACGCTTCCAGACAAGCCTTTTTCACGAGCTTGATTTTTTTGGTGCCCCCCAGCACTTGATGCCCTACGCGCAGTGTGTGATGCGTGTGTGCGGAACGACGGCACTGGGTTATAGTAATAATTTCAACTTTCAATTTCAATTTATTTTCATTTATATAGCATCAAATCACAACAGAGTTGCCTCAAAGCGCTTCACACAGGTAAGGTCTAACCTTACCAACCCCCAGAGCAACAGTAGTAAGGAAAAACTCCCTCTGAGGAAGAAACCTCAAGCAGACCAGACTCAAAGGGGTGACCCTCTGCTTGGGCCATGCTACAAACATAAATTACAGAACAATTCACAGAACAATTCATGGACGAATATACAAGAAATGCTATTGGCGCACAGGACAGGAGGATCGCCAACACGAATACAACTCCCATCTCTGGATGGAGCTGCACCTTAAACAGAGAAAAAACAGGATCAGGCATTAGAAAGACAAAAAATACTGTATAATTTGCCAGCATTAAACAACAAGAAAAACAGAAATACTAAGGTGATCGCCGGCCACTAGCCCTAAACTTCACTAAAAGACTCAGAATTTAGGTAAAGTTGAGGCCGCAGCCCGCTGCAATTACTAATAAAATGAATTAAAAGAGTAAAAAGCATAAAACAAAACGGTACCAGTATGCTAGCCATATGAAAGGGAAAATAAGTGCGTCTTAAGTCTGGACTTGAAAATCTCCACAGAATCTGACTGTTTTATTGACGCAGGGAGATCATTCCACAGAACAGGGGCACGATAAGAGAAAGCTCTGTGACCCCCAGACTTCTTATTCACCTTAGGGACACAAAGTAGTCCTGCACCCTGAGAACATAAAGCCTGGGCCGGTACGTAAGGTTTAATTAGGTCAGCTAGGTAGGGAGGTGCCAGTCCATGAATAATTTTATAGGTTAGTAGCAGAGCCTTAAAATCTGATCTCACTGGGACAGGAAGCCAGTGAAGGGATGCCAAAATGGGTGTAATGTGGTTGTACTTTCTGCTTCGTGTCAAAAGTTTGGCTGCAGCAGTTTGAACCAATTGGAGACCCCTAATGCTAGACTGCAGTAAACCAGAAAATAGAACATTGCAGTAGTCCAATCTAGAAGAGATAAATGCATGGATCAGGGTCTCAGCATCAGCCATAGACAGGATGGGATGAATCTTCGCATATATTTCACAGGTAAAAGAAAGCAGTCCTAGTAATATTTCTAATGTGGAGGCCAAAGGACAAAGAAGGATCAAAAATTACCCCAAGGTTCCTCACTTTGTCAGTGTGATGTATGACACACGAGCCGAGGCTGAGCGTTAACTGGTCAAATTGATGCAGATGTCTCACTGGACCAAGAACCATCATTTCAGTCTTATCAGAGTTTAAAAGTAGGAAGTTTCTAGACATCCAACTTTTCACTGCTGCAAGGCAATCTTCTAAGGATTTTATGTGAACGAGACTACCAGCAGTTATTGGCATGTATAACTGAGTATCATCTACATAGCAGTGAAAGGTAATCCCAAAACACTGCAATATGTGCCCAAGTGGTGCTATATAAAGGGAGAAAAGCAGGGGGCCTAAGACAGACCCCTGTAGAACCCCAAATTTCATGTCACTAAGGTTTGAGGTCGTGTTACTGTACAAAACACAGTGAGAAAAGCAGACTGCAGTGGCTCAAAGAGATTATTCCCAGTAAGATAGTCTACGAGCTGCCGTGACACCACTTTTTCCAGAATTTTTGAGAAAAATTATAGATTTGATATCAGTCGATAGATTTTCAATACACTAGGGTCAAGATTAGGTTTCTTAAGTAATGGTTTAATCACTGCAGATTTGAAACATTTAGGAACAGATCCAGAAGTTAAAGAAAGATTAATAATTTCCAGCACAGTCGGCTCAAGAGTGGGCCACAGGTCCTTAAACTGTTTTGTTGGTATAGGATCAAATAAACGAGTTGTGCTTTTTTTGACATTACAAGTTTTGTCAGCATGCCTAGTGAGATACTATCAAATTCTGTAAATCTAGGTTATACCTCAGTAGTGGCGCCCACCTCAATAGCAGGGCGTAGTGGCTGGGTTAAGGTATGCCGGGATATGTTTAACCTGATGTCTTGTATTTTCTTCCCAAAGTAATCCAGGAAATCTTGTGCTGTAAAAGGAGAGCGAACTACAGGTGGTTGTCCATGCATAAGTGTTGCCACCGTGTCGAACAAGAACTTTGAGTTATGCTTGTTTTTGTTGATCAAATCAGAGTAGTAGTTCCACTTTGTAGCCAATAATACATGCTTATAGTCTAAGATAGCATCACACCACGCAAGGTGAAATACTTCTAATTTTGAACAACGCCATTTTCGTTCTAGACCTCTTGCTTTATGCTTGAGGTCACACAGATAATCATTGAACCACGGAGACTGTGATTTGGGGGAGCGCGATTTTAACACAGGTGGTGCAATCATGTCGAGTGTAGTTTTGAGCACTGAGTTTAAACTATCCACAAGTCTGTCTACTGACTGGGTATTTGTCAAATGTGAAGCTAAGACATCAGGCAGTCTAGCTTCGAGTTCAGTCTTAGTTGAGGAGTTGATGCATCGCTGTAATGATATGTAAGGTTGTTGTTCCACTAAACACGGCAGCGAAACTGTAAACTTAATAAGTGAGTGATCAGACACCACTGATGTAAAAGGCATGATGTCAATATTCGTGACAGCAATTCCACGTGTGAGAACCAGATCCAGGGTATTTCCACTAATGTGCATTGAATCCCGAATGCATTGCCGAAATCCTAATGCATCCACAATTTCCATAAATGATTTGCAGAGGGGATCAGAAGGCTTATTTATATGAATGTTAAAGTCACCAATGATCAGAATGTATCTACACTAGTTGACAAGTTAGAGATGAACGCACCAAATTCATCTAAGAATTCAGAATATGGGCCAGGAGGCCTATATACAGTGATAAAGTAATGCGACTGATTTTTATTCTTCTGACCTTGGCAATGTGTAATATCCTGAGCAGAGCGGAGAATCAGATGCTCAAACGAGTTATATTTGTAACCCCCAACAGCTAATAAGCTAAACCTAAATTTATAAATAAGAGCAACATCCCCACCTTGCTTCGCATCACGAGGGACGTGACTAAATGTATATGCTGGTGGGCAGGCCTCATTTAACGGGAGGACAGCTGTAGGTTTAAGCAAGGTTTCACATAGCCCAATCATATCTAAGTGATGATCAATAATTAGATCATTGATCAACAATGATTTTGATGACAGTGATCTTATGTTAATGAGACCCAGTCTAAGGACCTCCGTGGGGTTGACAGTTGAACTGGTTGGGTTTAGGGGTGGTTCCAGAGTAGCATATATAAGATGCCTAGAAGTAGGTTTAGGTTTGAGACATTCCACGCGCGTTGTAGGTAGCAGACATGAAATCTTTGCTATTTCTGGAACAACCACTGGGCCATCCTCAATTTCAACATTATCCAATATAGTAATGGGTATTAAGTATGGAAAGCATATCCCTCTATGATTTTTATGGACACGACTACGGAAGCAGGCCACAGTCTCAACTTGCTGAAATTCCCTCCCTGGCAAATAAGCTGCATTTTCACCATAGTGGATTTTCTGTACTAAATTCCTCGCTAAGCTAATGGATTCCACATCCACATTTGTCATAAGCCTTGCAGGGTCTCTAATCACCTGCTCCATGGCCTGTTGTAGATTCCTAATGTTACCCTCCCTGTAGAGCTCTATCTATGTTCACAGACAAGATGGTGGCGCCTTCCCCAGTAGGGTGGAGGCCATCCGGCATCAGCAAGCCACAGCGGCCCCAGAACGAATACCAGTTATCAATAAATCTAAAGCCTTGCTGTCTACAAAACTGTGCCAGCCACCTATTTAATGATGTCAGCCTGCTAAATGCCTCATCAGTACCCCGGCAGGGGAGGGGACCAGAGACTATTAATTGTAACTGGAGCATGGCTGGATATGCGGCCGCCCCTCTCCTCCCTCGCACCTCATGTTTGTGGAGAACCTGGTGCTAAATCACTTGCAGACGACCTGATCTTTGTGATGCTTTGTTTGAATTAAGCAGTCAGATTCCCCTGGTCCGCACCAGTTCTAATAAAAAGCATTTGTAACAGTACAGAGTAACATCAAATTTTATACGTCTGCACATTTTCTACAAATTCTGGCACTCCACCCCCACAAAACCAAAACCAAAAGAAAAAAAATGCACTCAACAAAACTTCTCTGGAGCCGCTGCTGTGAATGTGTCAAGAAATGTGACACCTGCTTGATGCTGCTGCCATTGTTTTTTTAATGAAGCTCAGCACGTGAAGCCTGGTGCTAAAATTGGTTAGAAATAGACTGGCAGGAAATTCTGATCTGTTAATTTAACACATGCATGTCTCATAGGTGCCGGATCTCTGAGAACACAGTTTATTCTGACAAATTGTATTTACAAAGTGGCAAGTCACATGAATGCATGCCTCCATGTTTATTATTCTAAGTGTAAGCCAGTAACATTCAGATGAGGAGAGAACAGCCATTTTGATAGAAGGAGCAGAGTTATGTCAAAACTGCTGGTTATATTCACTCCTGATGCAGGGTGATGTCATCATCATTAAACCTGATGCACAGAGACTAAACACAAACCGGATACCGTCCTGATTTGGCACATGTTTTACATAGGTCGCCCTTCCTGACATAACTCCAGATCTACATGGAGAAATGCATCCAGCTCCTGATCTTCCTAAGTAGTCTTCTAACCAAGTAATAACCAGGATCTACTCAATGTTGGAGATCTGATGGGATCAGGCGTGCATAGAGTGGCACGGCTGCACTGGAGCGCAATCATATAATAATCCACAACCAAATCAAAATCAAAGTCTATTAGCTTTTCTACAGAAAATATTTGTACTTCAGCTTATTACAACTTTGAGCTTCTTTTCATTTTGTGATTGGAACAACATTTGAAACTTATCTTGTCTTCACCTCACACTTTCCTTCCTTTGCTGCCTCTCTGTAGCCAGTTGCCATGTGCTGTACGGGGAACGTATTGGACTCTTCTCCTCCACTCGCTCTATGGAGTCTGAGAAGTTTATCTGGGCTGTGGAGAGAATGCTTGCAACAACCCAACCTCTCCTTTACCTGCCCCATCGCCTGCTGCTCCGCATCCATGCGCCCCTGTGGACCCAACACGCCACGGCATGGGACCACATCTTCAGCCACGGTAATGCAGACCTCTGCACATGTATGACTGGACTCTAGATGTCTGAGTCATCTTACTGCATCTCACTATTTCTTACATTTCTTCCAGCTGAGGCGAGGATTCAAAAGAGCTACCAGCGCCTGTCATCATCCCAGAATCGAGTGGGCGAGGTTGGGGCAGAAGGACACCGGTACACTGGAGTTCTTGGCCAGCTCATGGAAAAAGGGCAGCTATCTTTAGACCTCATCAAGGCCAATATCACTGAGTTGATGGCTGGGAGTGTTGACACGGTCTGTCTTTGTGTGTTTATGTGTGATTGTTGACTTTGTGATGTCATTCATGCTAATTGTGGGTCACCTCCCACTCTGTTACCAGACGGCTGTGCCGCTGCAGTTTGCCCTGTTTGAGCTGGGCCGCAATCCGGAGGTGCAGGAAAGGGTCAGGAACCAGGTGAGGATGTCATGGGCACAGGCTGGAGGAGATGCACAGAAAGCCCTGCAGGGGGCGCCACTACTTAAAGGCACAATCAAGGAGATTCTCAGGTATGGGCTTTGTTATTTTATACATCTCTGCCTCCTTATGCTGACTTCGGCCTTGGTTCACTTGGTGCTGAGCTCTGAGGCTCCCTACTCCTTCCATTGTCAGAGCACTGCTGCCATCTAGGGATGGTTAAATGTTGCCTCCCACACACACACAAAAATACAATAACAAAAACTGCCTGTTTTTGATATATACACTTAATACTTTTGTATGACAAGTTTTCTCTTAACACCTTTTATTGAAAAAAAATCTCTCTAATGTGTGTCCAGCACAATATACACAGTTAAAAGCTACTTTGGAATGTGATAGGACATAAGATATTGCCAGATAAGTTTCAGTGTGGAGCTTGTTAAGTAAGTAAGTCCCTTCGGCTGCTCCCTTGTTTGCACTCGGGGTCACCACAGCAAATCCAAGATGGATCTGCATGTTGAATTGGCACAGGTTTTACACCGGATGCCCTTCCTGACGCAACTCCACATTACATGGAGAAATGTGGCAGGGGTGGGATTTGAACCCCTGTGGAGCTTGGTATAGACTGTCAGCTCTCCCGCTGGGAACAGTATTGTTCCTTTATGGATGATGGTTTGTAGAGACGGTTGTCAAACACACGGCATGAGGCAGTATGATGGCTAAGTGGTTAGTAGGCTTGTTTTCAGACTTGAAACCCACCCTGGCCATTTTCCATGTAATGTAGAGATGCGTCAGGAAGGACATCTGGTGTAACACTTATGCCAAATCAGCATGCAGATCCACCTGCTGTGGCAAGTGAGAAAAAGGGAAAAGCTGAAGGAACTTTATACAGCTTCATGTAAAGGAGTAAATTTTGCAGGCCCTCTGACTGACTCCATTAATTCTGTGCTGGACCTGCACTGAAAAAAGTGAAACACAGTGCACTTCATTCAAAGTACTTATTTACATTGGTCTAATGGAAAATTGTGGTTTCCAGTTGAAATCTTCTGGAATCACTTTACAAAATCATAAATATACATTGTGAGAAACTAAAAAAATTAGCTGTAACAAATTACATCAATTTTTTTTAAGTTGATCCAACGTAGCATTTTTTTTCAGTGTGCTAATTATAGGGAAAAACGGTTACCTGAACCTTAATCCTGGATTTTCTACTGTGTAGACAGTTGGATTTCTATTTGCCACCACTGGGGGCAGCGCCACATAGAGAACCAGAAAGAACAGTGTAGAAGAAGCCAGGTGGCTACAGACAGTCATGACAGCGTCTTATTTCTGAATACTGAAATTTATTATCGTTTGCTCTTTGATGTAAACATCAACATCCTTATTTTCCTGTTATTTTGTTGTGGTTCAAGCTTATCATGCAGCAGCGATGATGTACAGCTACGAGTTGGTCGGGGTGCACATCAGCACATAAATTCAAGTCATTTGATTAGCAATAAATCTCAGTCTTGTATTAGCCTTGAAGGCTTATACAATGCCACCAAGTACATATTAAAGAGCAGAGGGCAAGGGATTGAGCCTTGTGGAACTCCTGAAGACATTTGTGGTTACTTCCCATCTGAAACGTCCAGTCAAATCCTGGAATTTAAAAAAAAAAAAAAAAAAATCATTTATATATGTAGAAACCCACAAGAACAGGATTTGATAGATCAAGGAAATGTTGGAATCTGCAGAGTAGAATTGGGTGATTAGAAATACCAAGAGTCATTGTTGATTATAAGGTCATGGATTACTCTGATTAAGGTGGTTTCAGTGCTATAATAGATCAGGATACCTGATGGATACACACTGATAATGTGTATTAAAGATGTAATTGTTTCTTGACTGCTTTTTCCAAGATTTTCCTGAGGAAGGAGTGGTCTCAAATTGGTCTGTGTTTGGTCATTCCAAGCTGATTAAGATCTTTTTCATGACTAAAATGTATGTAACACTAGTGAATTCAGAGTAGAGATGTGCTGATAGTATTCAATACATCATCTGATAATCAAGGTCTGACTGATTTGAACAGTTCAGTAGGAGTGGTGTTTAGGAACCAAGTAACTTTGTCCAAAAACACAACACTAGTCTTGATTAAACCTATCAGGCAGGTCTCAGGAGGGCAGACCACCAACAGGTGAGACTTCGTGAAGGGATCTGGATGTGTTACACTTAAATCTGCATTTAGTCTAGACTTCTGTTCATGAAAGAATTACAGTAAGTGATTGTATGTCTGTCAAAGGCTATATCCAGTGGGAATCACGGTGCAGCGGTATCCAGTCAGAGACATAGTTCTTCAGAATTACCACGTGCCTGCTGGGGTGAGTGCCCAGACTGAGGCTCTTTTCTTCACACACTCACATGTACAGTATGTATGCAGAAACATTCCTTGTGAGGAGCATCATTGTGTGTTTTCCCTTAGACCCTGGTGCAGGCCTGCCTATACCCCATGGGCAGGAGCCCACTGGTGTTTAAAGATCCACTCTGCTTTGACCCTGACCGGTGGAGTCAGGGCAGAGAGGAGGGAGAGAAAGAAAGAGTAGGAGGTGGCACAGGAGCAGGGGCAGGGTTTCGCTCCCTGGTATTTGGGTTTGGAGCGAGGCAGTGCGTCGGGAGGAGGATTGCTGAGAACGAGATGCAGCTCCTCCTCATGCATGTGAGTGTTACGAGACATTTTCACAGGAAATAAATGAAGAGTGAACATCCTCCCTTCTTTTTTCTGCTCCCTCTCTGAACAGATCCTGCTAAACTTCCAGCTCAGTGTGCCGTCATCAGCAGATCTCAGCACCACATACACCTTAATCCTCCAGCCCGAGACACCACCAAAAATAACTTTCACCAAAATCACACACTTACCATAGAAAAGACATGAGCAACTGGTGGCCTAGGGGCCAGATAAGACCATCATCTTTAACCATTACGGCCCACTAAAGAATATCCAGTATCCAATATCCAAAAATAAATGTCTAAACTTGTTTTTGCTTGTAAATAAAATCTGTCGGCAGTCACCAGTTAGTGATGCTTCATCTTGAGATGCATTATCTCATGTGTTATTCACTGGTGCAAATGTTGTGTCAAAAACAAAAACTTTATTGTAAAAAATGTGCACCATCCTCTTTGATCTTTTGTGTAGGTCTTCGCAAAGTGCAGCAAATAATAAAATATTTACAGACAAATCCTTCAAATGGTGATGCAAGCACCAAATTCATCACAAATACGCCTTAGAAGTTACTCTTTTGAAAAAAACAAACAAACAAACAAGCAAAAGAAACAAACAAACAAACAAAAAAACACAGACTGAGTGGTTACTTGAATTTTCAACACGTGGCCAGGTAGGGTTCAATTGAAAAATTAAACATGGGTCTAAATTTAAAAATGCTCCAATCATATTGAAAACTATACCACATTATTTGTTTGAACATTAAGATTCCAAAAAGGTATAGTTTGGACTACCTACATATAATTCGGGGGGGGGGGGGAGGAGTAAGATTAGGTTATGGTTAAGGTTAGGGTGGGATAGGGGGTAGGTAGGAATAGGGTTAGTAACAGTGAGTTTAAAAATAAAACCCTGTCACAAAAATTTGACTCATTTCGTGACAGGAGGACGAAAAAGCAGAACAAAACGTGAGACTGGGCTGCACATGTCATAGAATCCAATGGTCAACATTGTTTGATGTTTACTTTGGAGACCAAGCACTCAGTACAGTCAAAACTATTAAATTTATTTATTTATTTTTATTTTTATTTTTTTTTTTACAAAAATCATAAAACAAAGTTGCTGCAAAACTAATGGAAAACTTATGAAAATTAATATTTGCTATGAAGAATACGAAGTATAAAAGACGAAACAAAATAAACATGATAATCTTTTACCTTTAAAACTGAATTATTTAGAGTGAACTGTCCCATGTTTTTACAAAAATATGTTGCTAATTTTTTATTTATTTATTTTCTTTTCTTTTGTCTTTGGAAAATTATTTGATGTAAACTTACAAAGGGAGTGATTGCACTGAATCTTTGGCATTTTTAAACTTTAATTTAATTTAATTTAATTTAATTATTAGTCTGATTACTAAGTATTCAATATTGTAATCCAATTTAATAATTGGTTATTTGGTCTGACATCATCTTATTAGTGACATTTAACATTAAATTTCCTCATTTCTGCTGGAGAAGCCTCATATGTTTTTACAGAACATTTACACTGACAATGATCTTTCATGAACCCACCAAATTGTGCTTTGTGTCTGATAACATGTGTAAGGGTTCATACAAATTTAACTGACTTTATACAATCATTTATACAGGTATTAAAATAATGTTGCTGAATGAACACCTTCTTTTTTTAGAGTGTGAATCACTTCTCAACTGTGAGTTATAACTGAGAAATCATTTAGCTTCATGATACTTTAAATAAAGTTAAGGTCTAAAGGGAAAATAAATAAATAAATAAATAAAGGGAGGTCTGGGCAGCTTTGCTTGAGCTGCTGCCCCCGCGACCCGACTCCGGATAAAGCGGAAGAAAATGGATGGATGGATGGATGGATACTTTAAATATGCAAGAGTGTGAAATAAAGACAGATGAAGGTTAGTTTCTTGTTTGTTGGATGGATTATTACAAACATTAAATAATCATCCACTTCTCACCAAAGAATTGCAGTAAAACATACCAAAAAATGGTGCACAAAATTTGTACATACTTGTATGTTTGTGCGTGAGGATTTCGCACATATCCCACATTATTTTCCAAAGGGAGGTGGTAACAACTTCACTGACACAAAGAGAGCGGATTATCTGCATGAAAATAAAAAGTGGTAAGTAATTTTTTCCCTTGTTATTAGGTTTATTGTAACCCTAAATCTAACCTTAACCAAAATACAAATATGTGTCCGTGAACATTTTATGTGAAACTCATATTGTGCTTGTGTGCGGTAATTCACAGGAATATGCAAGAAATATAGTGCTTTACTTTTCATATCATATCATATCATATCATATCATATCAAACACACCATGAGAATATGTTGCAGCAATACAGCTTTACAATAAAATGAGATGAGAAAAAAAAACTAAAGGGGACATTTTGTGCTTTTATCTCATATGTGGTTGTCAGTTTTAGTCAAAGTGTTTACACATAGAAAGTTCCCTGCTGTAATCAAATGTCTCATTTCAGACCTTCATAACGTATGCCATGTACAATACATCCACCCCTGCCTGTTTTGGGAGCCGTACCCAGTGAGCTGGCCTGCAGTCAGACATCCCACATGGTCAGTGGGAAAAAGCTGGAGACTCCAGCTGGTGAGCTGTTGTAGGTGTTTCCGGCCGTTATGTCTATGTATCTATTTGTCTCCGTGCCGTTTTTGCATGTGCAGGTCATGTCTGTCTCCTGTGTGTTCTGTCTTGGTATGTGTGTTCTCCTGCTTCCTGTCTGAGTCTTATGTCTGTGTTTTGTACGTTCTACTCATCTGTCAGTTGTGTGTGTGTGTGTGTGTGCATCAGGTGTGTTCATCTTCCTGGTGTGTGATTGCTTTATACGTTCTCCTGTCTCTGTCAGTTAGCTGTGTGGCCTCCTGGTGTGTGTGTGTGATTTGTACATTCCTCTGTTCCGAAGTCCCCCATGTCTGAGTCTGCTATGAGTGTCACTGTCGTGGCTATGCAGTGTGTGTGTGTGTGTGTGTGTGTGTGTGTGTGTGTGTGTGGGCTGGTCATCCATGGTGTTTGCTCCCCTGCGTGTGTGTGTGTGTGTCATTCTGTGTAGTCCTTTCACGTTTTCTGTGTTCCTGTTGTGTCATTATGTTTCCCCCGCCCACTATCCTTTAGTCCTTAGTATTCGTACTGTTCAGTTTCTTCATGTATTCCTATTAGATTTGTCATTTGTGTCTCCCATCCTCTCTCCATTCCAGTTTGAGTTCTGTGTTTATTTTCTGTGACTTAGGTTTTGGGTTTCGCACTGTTTGTTATTTGATCTGTGTTTGAGTTATCTTTTTTTTGTATTGTTTTTTAGTTCCACGTTTGTTTTTTATTTTGTGTACTTTATGTTTTGGTTTTATATTTCTTAATCAGGTTCTATAGCCACTTATCTTGTGATGTCTGTTTTATCTTTTATCTCTTGGTGGTCCTTTATTTCCTCTCATTTTTTTGCCTTTTTCGTCTTCACTGATTCATCACCTGCTGTCAATTAGTTCTGTTCATTTTATAAGCCACACCGTTTCTTTGTTTGTTTGCCAGCCGATTGTCTCATTTACGCGTTTTGTTAGTCTACACTCAGGTCACTGTTGTAAGTACTTTTTCCCGCTGTGTTTTGCATTTTTTAGTCCCTGCACCTCCCAGGTGATCTCTGCCGTCTCCACGTCGGAACCATTTTGTATATCCACCCTGTCACTGTTGTCATTTAGTTGTCACTGCGGCTCACCCCATCACTTATGTATTGGATTGTTGTCACTGAAGATAATTAAAGCACCTTGGTTTTTGCCTTCACTTCTGTGTCCTTTTTGCCTGCTTCTGGGGTTTGTATTTAACTCTGCTTCAGCCCAAATTGTAACGGTGAGCAACAGATCTTTTCTATTTAAAGTGACAAACGGGTTGTTTCTTATGTCCTGTTTACACCGAACTGAGACCCATATAAGACCTACAAGACCATGACATGTTGTCAACTCTCACTTATCTTGGCTGTTCTCCAGTTTGATCTGTTATTTGTGTTTACACCAAGCGTGCAATGTAACTGAATTGAGCAAGTGAGATATATGTTAATATCCACTATCAGTGATGCAACCCATGCAGAGTCAATTGAGTGTCTATCACAATCCATAGGATCAGGTTGGGACCTGTGAGAGTTAACAAGACCAATTATGAGACCCATGTATCTTTTAATTGGTTACACAACTGGTGCGAGTGTTTTAAACAGTTCAATACACTTGTGCACTTGTTGGAGACCAATGGAGAGTGATGGCAACCAGGAAGGATCTTTGTTCCAACCATAGAAATCCCACTGTGACCAGCCTGCAACCCCGGTAAGAGCCAGTGAGAGTGACGGTGAGCAGATGACCTTTTTTCAAACTCACATCAGTTGTGGACTCTGTGTAAACGGGATGTTAGAGATCTGATTTTTTTTTTTTAAATATATTTGTTCCTTCATTATTACGATGCATCACCTCTATATACATCTATGTATTTAATTTGTTATATACAAACTGCTGCGTGTCCACCAGTGACCTTTATTTTGCATGCTGAAAATGTGTCAAATGTGACCTTTTTAAAGTTTTTCCCTAAATCTGAACACAGGATCCAGCATCTTTTTTTTTTGAGAGTTTATTTTTAACCTAATTATTTGACATATCCCCAAAAAAAGTAATTATATATGATATCAAGAAGAAGTAAGCCCCATAAGCCATACCCCTGTAAGCCTCCACCATAAGCCTACCAGCTGATGCAGTGATCTTTGTGGAGCCACTTGTTCAGGGTCTCAACATCAGACTATCTATCTTCACCTTACTCAAATTCATGTTTCTTCATGTTGCAGAGGCTAGACTTTTATTACTGCTGGTTTTGGCAATGGGGTGAGGCAGGGGAGGTGTCCTCAAGACAGGTTTGTGTCATCAACTAGAGGGGTGGAAATGAGAGTTGGGACTTTGAATGTTGGTAGTATGACTGGTAAAGGGAGAGAGCTGGCTGATATGATGAAGAGAAGAAAGGCAGACATATTGTGTGTGCAAGAGATGAAGTGGAAGGGAAGCAAGAGCAAGAGCATAGGATTGTGGTTTGTAGGGTGATTTTAGAGGTAAAGAAAAAGAAGAGTGAAAGCTCAACAAAGGATCAGATGATTGAAGTTGAAGGAGGAAGACTGTTGTGTGAAATTTAGTGAGCATGTGAGACAAGCACTGGATGGAGGGAAAGCAATTTTGGACAACTGGAAAAGTACTGCAAATGTGGTGAGAGAGACAGCTAGGACAGTACTGGGTGTGACATTTGGCAGTGGAAGGAAGACAAGGAGACTTGGTGGTGAAACAAAGAGGTCCAGGAAAACATAAGGAGAAAGAGGTTGGCAAAAATCTTTTGGGATAGTCAGAGAGATAAAGAAAGTAGACAACAGTACAAGGAGATGCAGCATAAGGTGAAAAGAGAAGTGGCAAAATTTTAAGGAAAAGGCATATTGCGAGTGGTACAAGAAGTTGATTAGTAAGGAAGGAGTAAAGGACTTGTACCGATTGGCCAGACAAAGGGACAGAGCTGGAAAGGTGTGCAGCAGGTTAGGGTGGTAAAAGATGCAGATGGTAATGTGCTGACAAGTGATAACAGTGTGTGTTGAGAAGGTGGAGGGAATATTTTGAGGAGCTGATGAATGAAGAAAATGAGGGAGAGAGAGAAAAGGCTGGATGATGTGAGAGAAAGTCAGAAAGTACAAAAGATTAGTCAGGACGAAGTGAGGGCAGCTATGAAGAGGATGAAGAGTGGAACAGTAGTTGGTTCAGGTGACATTCCAGTGGAGGCATGTAAATGTCTAGGAGAGGTGGCAGTGGAGTTTCTAACCAGACTGTTTAATAAAATCTTGGAAAGTGAGAGAATGCCCGAGGAGTGGAGATGAAGTGTGCTGGTTCCTATTTTTAAGAATGAGGGTGATGTGCAGAGCTGCAGCAACTACAGAGGCATAAAGTTGATCAGCCACAGCATTAAGTTATGAGAAAGAGTAGTAGAAGCTACGCTTAGAAAACAGGTAAAGATCTGTGAGCAGCAATATGGTTTCATGCCAAGAAAGAGCACTACAGATGCAATGTTTGCTCTGAGAATTCTGTTGGAGAAGTATAGAGAAGGCCAGAAAGAGTTACATTGTGTTTGTGGATTTGGAGAAAGCTTATGACAGGATGCCAAGAGAAGAGTTGTGGTATTGTATAAGGAAGTCTGGAGTGGCAGAGAAGTATGTGAGGGTAGTACAGGACATGTACAAGAATAGTGTGACAGCAGTGAGATGTGCAGGAGGAATGACAGACTCATTCAAGATGGCGGTGGGATTACACCAAGGATCAGCTCGGAGTCCTTTCTTGTTTGCAATGGTGATGGACAGGTTGATGGATGAGATCAGACAGGAGTCCCTAAGGACTATGATGTTTGCAGATGACATTGTGATCTATAGTGAGAGTAGAGACCAAGTTGAGTCTAGTCTGGAGAGGTGGGATATGCTCTGGAGAGCAGGGAATGAAAGTCAGTAGGAGCAAGACTGAGTACATGTGTGTGAATGAGAGGGAGCCCAGTGGAATATTGTGGTTACAGGGAGTGGAAGTGGTGAAAGTAAATGGGTTTACAACTGTCCAAAGTAATGGAGAGTGTGGTAGAGAGGTGAAGAAGAGAGTGCAGGCAGGGTGGAGTGGGTGGAGAAAGGTGGCAGGAGTAATTTGTGACCAAAGAATATCAGCAAGAGTGAAGGGGAAAGCTTACAAGACAGTAGTGAGACCAGCTATGCTATACAGCTTAGAGACAGATGGCACTAACAAAAGTACAGGAGGCAGGTCTGGACGTGGCAGAGCTGAAGATGTTGAGATTCTCTTTGGGAGTGATGACAATGGGCAGGATTAGGAATGAACACATCAGAGGGTCAGCTCAGGTGGAACGGTTTGGAGACAAAGTCAAAGAGGTGAGATTGAGATGGTTTGGACATGTGCAGAGGAGGTACCCAGGGTATATAGGGAGAAGGATGCTGAGGATGGAGCCACCAGGCAGGAGAAGAAGAGGGAGGCCAAAGAGGAGGTTTATGGATGTGCTGAGGGAGGACATGCAGGTGGTTGGTGTGACAGAGGAAGCAGGGTGAGATGGAACAATTGATCTGCTATGGCGACCCCTAACGGGAGCAGCTGAAAGACAAAGAAGAAAGTCATGTGCGTCTGTTTGTCCTACTTGTGCATGTGCATGCTTGTGAGACCACCCCTCAGTGTGTGTCTGTGTGCCTTTGTACCTGTATATAACACCATGCAATAGCATCACAAAGAAACACAGTTCAGACAGCATTGCATATGTTTCGAGCATGCTGTCACTACCAGTACCCCATACTCACAACCCCGTGCCCATCCCCCATCACCACCAAAGCACAGAAGGTAAAAAAAAAATCTGGAGCCATCACTGTCACCTTCACACTCCAAACCTACAGAGCTTGTGTAACGGAGGCCAGCAGGAGTCCTTGTGCATACGAGTAGTTAGTAAACCTCAGTCCCCAACAATTCAAAAAGATTCTCTGGTCACAAGGCGAAAGCCCTGGGTTTTAGCCTTCTGGTAAGAGAGTCCACCTCCCTTGCCGAGGATCGTGAGTTTATGTCCTGAGGGGAGTGAATGGGCGGAGTCAAAACAACACAACGCAGAATGCGGCCCCTACACTTGAACTAGACAAAACTGAGGCTTGCTTTAAAAAACAAGTAAATAAGTCATCCACAATCCCTGAGGCCAAATGGTGCCTCAGCTTATCCCCGGAAAATGCAGCGTGAAGTGGATGAGAGTCAGACTTCCCCCTGAATGGGATGCTAGTCTATCAGAGATATATTATGCTCATAATTAACTGAGCTCCAGTTAACCAGAAGTATATTTTGTAATTTTTTTCACAGTTCTACAAAAGAACCATCTTAAAAAAGCATTACAATTGGTAAAACCTGAATGAGTTAAGTTCTTTAAACTTAAGTTAGAAAGTTAGATCAACTTAAACATTCAAACAACTTAATTCATTCAGGTTTTACCAAATGTTAAAGCTTTTTGAAGTTGGTTCAACTATTCTCTTTTTTTCAGTGTAGCCAAAAAAATACTGGGTAAAAACTTGCAGCATCAACATTACTGACCACCAGATGGCGGTGAAATGCACATAAAACCTTGAAATTAGACGACCTCCTCTTGTGGTCACTCTGCCTTCTTCGTGCAACCAACAGGTTGGTTGATTATTTTCTTTGTGAAAATCCAAGATTTCTAACCTTGCACTTCACACTGGCTCTGATTCTGTGTAGGACCATGTGCAACAAGATCAGGACCTTCTTTTGTACTCTGAAGTTTGTGGTAGTTTCCTCTGCAAGAGTACTTTTTATATTTTAAAGACAAAAACTTCCATTTCTATGCACCATGATGATTGCACTTTTTAAGCTGCACTATTTTAACCCTTACTAAGTGATTATTATACTGTTATTACAACTTGGCACATGCATTATTGTCTTTTTTTTTTTGGAAGTGTAATATCGAATGCACTGTTTTAGAGGCTTGATGTGTTAAAAATGCGGTGAGGTGTGTGTCTGTCATTGTTTGCTGTAGCTTCAGGTGCAAAGGTCTGTTTGTTTGCTGGCTAAACATTTACTCTTTGTGTCAGGCTGCGCTCATGCGTAACAGCACACAGTCACAGAATACAGCTTCATGTGTCTCAGGATCAGTGCGTGAGTGCAGTCACATCATCTCTGCCTGTCAGTGCCACACTTATATAACACCAATCAGTCTGCTGTCATCTCCTCCAGGTGTGCTTGCCAATAAATCAGTCTGCAACTGCAAATGTGAAGAAGAAATCAACAATGATACAGGGTTTTTTTGGCTTGAAATTATAGTCAATGAAATTCAGAATCGATCCACAAGAAATCTTTTGTCAATAAAGGCCCGGTCCCACTGACGTTTAGGATGATTTGCGTATGAATTGCACACAGAATTGCTTGATATTTGCTAAACGTCCGCAATATCTGTGAAACATGCTTGTATGAGTCGGCCGACAACCGCACACGTCCGCAATTATCTGCAGAGGCACGTTTTTCCGTTGCCAGGATTTTTGAGCTGCACAAAATTTTGGCTGTGGATGACATCCACCTTACATACTCAATACATACTCAATCTATGCACTGTATATCCGCCGTTATCCACTGATATCCGCAACTGACGGGGTATTGCGGCTTGGCAGCGGACTGGGACAGTGTGTAAAACTGTTATATTGCGTGCCCATCACGTCCACATCACAAACTAAAATAAGATGTAGTGACTGCAGAGCGGCCACAAATAAAGCCGTTGTAGTACGTCAGCTTTGCATTTGATTTGCGGACACTTTGCAAATGCACAACAAACACTCCACGTAAACCCAAAGTACCATGGCAGACATCGACATACCTGCCAGTCAGTGCCAGTCCAGCTGTGGAAACGTACAGATGTAATTATGGATCCCCAAAAACGCTATCCAACAACATAAAGGCGCACTGACACAAGCATGTTTTGCTTCACGCAGCAGCACGACCTGTGTCCTGACGATCCCACCCGCTGTGTTCACAGCTGGACGCCGTTCTTTGTTCTGCCGGCTGCCATGCGCTCTGCGCTGGACGCTGCGTATATAAAATAATTTTTTCGTGGCGAATTAATCATGTTTTCTGCAAATTCTCCGTTGAAAGCGGCTCTAATCATTTCCTGAATCACAGAGGAGGTTGCAGCCCGAGCCGTTCGCACGCGTGAGCACCCCTAGCAAGCTGCAGAAAGCATTTTGAGCCATCTAAAAAGGTAATTATTTGACTTGTTTACATTGTCAAGGCTTGATAAAACAGTTGCGTGTTTTTTCCTTCTTGTCTGCAGCTGTTACAGTATTTATTCCTATGTTTATAACAGATTTAACTTCTTGTTATAATCGTTCAGACGAGCTGCGCTCTGATGAGATCCGCTGACGTCAACACTCGCCCTGTTCACTGCTTGTTTGCTCCAATCAACTTGTCCAAGTCCAGCAAATGCTCCAGAGGCTGTGGTGTTGGTGTGAATAGTGATTCCATTAAGCTAACTTTTTACAATTCTTTTCAATGACTGTGTCTTCTTGAATTTCTGCCTCTCCGACAAAAGTTGTGCACAGCATCTGGTCTGGAGTTGCCGGGCTAAAGTCAACACTGACTTACATAATGTGCACAGATCCATCAATGAGCCAAATGTCACTTTGGACTGTGACAGTTCCGTGTCATTATTGGACGAGTGAATGACATGAATTTTTTCTATTATTAGCATCATGTACTGCAACAGTTTGGACCAGACGGCCTCCATCCACATGGTGTCACGGGGCGGAGAGATGAGAAGGTTAAAAAAGACTGAAAGACAGAAAGCGTTAAATCTGTTCTGGTGAAACCTATAGAATGCCGTCTACATCTTGAGCAAAATCACACAGGGTGACGATATTTATAGAAAGTGAGGACAAAAATTTAACAAAGGAAGAAGAACTGAGCAGTGAGCCAGAATATTGTGAGGGAAAAAAATGGGTGAGTCTCACTGGGTAAAAATATACAGATTGACAGATTAGAACTAATGATTATTTTAATTATTAGTTCTCTGCCAAGTAATTTCCAAGAGCAATTGCTTCACCATAAAACAAGTATAATTCAGAATGTATATGTACTATATGCATGTTGGTGGAAGGCAGTTTTTGATATGTTGTATGTGTAGCCTCTTGATCCACTTCATTGTGATAGGTCTCAGTGCTGTGGGATGGTATTGGTTTAGGAATGCCTTGAGAGACTTTTTTGCTAACATTTTTTAATTATAATATAATGCATATATAATAAAAATGAATATTAATAATGTAAATTGCTCTATGGCTCGTTCATTTTTTTTAAATGGCCGATCACGTCTCACCTGTGGCCTTTCTGTGTAGAGTTTGCATGTTCTCCCCGTGTTTGTGTGGGTTCCCTCCAACTGCGCTGGATTCCTCCTACATTGAAAGACATGCTCGTTCAGTGAAGTGGAAATTTTTAATTGTATGTAGGTGAGGGTGTGGGTGTGAATGTGACAGTTTGTCTGTCTATATTTGGCCCTGCAGTAGCCTGCCATCCTGTTCAGAGTGCACCCTATGACTGCTAGGATAGGCTCCAGCTCCCCTGTGACCCTTAATTGGAGTAAGCAGGTAGAGAAAAGGGATGGATGGATGGACAGATTAGTCAGTTACCCTCCCCAGGGTGGATCTGATTCAGAGACTAAAATGAAAACTTAATCTTCACCAACAGAGGTACAGTATTACCTCCCACCTATCCCGGATTCTAGAGAACTGTTCGAGTGTAACTAAACCTGCCTCAAGAAGACACAGCTGCTATTACAATTACTACTACTACTGTGCTACTACTACTACTGTTTCATGCCACTAAAGTGCTCAATAGCCTATGTCACTCCGCATATGTCAAAGTATATGTGTGCCAGGTTTGGCTCAATTCCAAGGTGCCAAATGGACAGGAGAGGGACACACACACACATCTACAAAATATTTACAGCACTTCATTTTTTTTTCCACATTTTGTTATGTCACAGCCTCATTACAAAATGGAGTAAATTCATTTTGTCTGTCAAAATTCTACTCACAACACCCCATAATGACGACATGAAAAAACTTTTTTTTTACTTTTGCAAATTTATTAAAAACAAAAATAATATAATATAAAATAAAAATACTTTGTTGATGCACCTTTGGCAGCAATTACAGCCTGAAGTCGTCCTGAATATGATGCCACAAGCTTGGTACACCTATCTTTGGGCAGTTTTGTCCATGCCTCTTTGCAGCACCTCTCAAGTGCCATCAGCTTGGATGGTGAGCGTCGGTGCACAGCCATTTCCAGATCTCTGCAGAGATGTTCAATCAGATTCAGGTCTAGGCTCTGGCTGGGCCACTCAAGGACATTCACAGAGTTGTCCTGAAGCCACTCCTTTGATATTTTGACTGTGTGCTTAGGGTCATTGTCCTGCTGAAAGATAAACCTTTGCCCCAGTCTGAGATCCAGGGCACTCTAGAGCAGGTTTTCATCAGGATGTCTCTGTACATTGCTGCATTCATCTTACCCTCAATCCTGACTTGTCTCCCAGTTTCTGCCGCTGAAAAACATCCCCACATCATGATGCTGCCACCACCATGCTTCACTGTAGGGATGGTACCTAGTTTCCTCAAAACATGATGCCTGGCATTCACACCAAAGAGGTCAATCTTTGTCTCATCAGACCAAAGAATTGTTTCTAATGATCTGAGAGTCCTTCAGGTGCCTTTAGCAAATTCCAGGTGGGCTGCCATGTGCCTTTTACTAAGGCGTTGCTTCCATCTGGTCACTCTACCACACAGGCCTGATTGGTGGATTGCTGCAGAGATGGTTGTCCTACTGGAAGGTTCTTCTCTCAACACAGAGGAATGCTGGAGCTCTGACAGAGTGACCATAGGGTAGTTAGCCACTTTTCTGACTAAGGCCCTTCTCCCTCGATCACTTTGTTTTGACGGGCAGCCATCTCTATGAAGAGTCCTGGTGGATCAGAACGTCTTTCATTTCCAGATGATGGAGGCCACTGTGCTCACTGGGACCTTCAAAGAAGCAGAAATGTTTCTGTACCCTTCCCCAGATTTGTGCCTTGTGACAATCCTGTCTCAGAGCTCTACAGACAATTCCTTTGACTTCATGCTTGGTTTGTGCTCTGACATGCACTGTCAACTGTGGGACCTTGCAGGTGTGTGTCTTTCCAAATCATGTCCAATCAACTGGATGCACTGTAGTGTGTGTGTGTGTGTGTGTGTGTGTGTGTGTGTGTGTGTGTGTGTGTGTGTGTGTGTGTGTGTGTGTGTGTGTGTGTGTGTGTGTGTGTGTGTGTGTGTGTGTGTGTGTGTGTGTGTGTGTACCACTGTTGGTTGTTTGAGATTTCTTTTGTCCTTTTTGTCCTGGGATGAATTTTTGAAAACCCAATTATTTGTATCATTGCTCTTCTCTGAACCGCCTCCAATTTCATTATCTCTCAAATATATGATGCACCCCAAGCATATTGCTTGTACAAATTCCAGCATGGTTCTAACCAATGACTTGTATAGTTGGTGAAAAAAGGAAAGTTCTCCTGATTATTCCCATCACTTGTGATGCTTTTTTAAACATGTCAGTTGGCCATAAGTGCACGGGAGTTGCTTTTTGGCTGTCATTCCATCTTATTTTTGCCAAAATTTAACCATACCCCACATTTAAGCAACTTTTGTCACCATTGTGGCCGACATTCAGCACATAACCGACATAATTCACCATACCGAGCTTGTCTGCTGTTTGGGATGTGGTAACACACCCAGATGTGCAACATGCATATCAAAGTGTTGCCACTTAGAGTGTGTTCCCTGTTCTGCATGCGTTAACACATCAAGGTGTGCATATTGATGTTTCTTGTCTTTGCCCCTGCATGGGCAATGGACAATGTTTATTCCTGCTATGACAACTTGTCTCAGCCCCTGTGTAGCTTTAACTGTGTGGACTCCTATGTGGTTAATGAGCAGGGCCTAGCTTCTATAAAAAGTCTGTGAATTGTGTGAAAAGAGGGAAATAAGGTGACAAAGTGAATTTTTTTTTTCAGCACACAGCTCAGCTTTGCTCATTTTGCCAGAAGGACATATGGAATGATGGAATTTCTCCTGACAAGCACAATTTACAGCTGTGAATAATTTTGGATTGATGGTTAAGGTTAAGCTATCATCAAAAATAAATCCTCTTTGTCCACCCTTTCTACCTTCACCTCATTTGTTTTCTGATTATCCCATTTGTATGTGTCTACTGGGCAGTGTTACTTCCATTCCTTTTTACTGAATAACTATTAGATTACTTTTTTCTGAATTAAATTTTAGTAACCAAGCACTTACGATTTTCATCCAAATCTTTTTGAATAATATGTTCCTCATTTAATTTTATTGAAGTGATACAACCTAGTATCATCTGCAAATATACTGTATATACTGTACATGGCTACATTTTGGCCACACCCATCTTGTGATTCACCTTTCTTTTCCATTTTCACTGTAAGGCGTTGTGCATTAACTGATATTTGGCTGTACCCTCTGTCTTCATGTCTGCTGTATTTCAGTAACCGGTACCAGTGAGCGGTTTTATGCGTATGCGTATGTGCGCGCGCGCGTGTGTGTGTGTGTGTGTGTGTGAGAGAGAGAGAATACAGAATAGACTCTCAGTAGGACACGATGTGTGCAGCAGCACGCCATAACTGGGTCACAGGAAGGTGGTGAGAGAGAGAAAAGACAGGAAGAGAGAGGAAACACTGACAGCTACCTAATCCACAGAGCTGTACATGTCCAAATTATCCAGGAATTTAAAAAGAAATGCTCATTATTTCTGCCAGAGTTTTAAATCTGTAGACTTTAAATGTTCCCTGATTATCTGCACAGCTTTGGAGCAATTTTGAACATGCTCTTTGCACATGCATAAAATTAAACAGTGGAAACTATCATATCCTCGACTTTAACAAGCTTTTAACAATATAAACAGGAATAATGTCCTTTTTGCTTTGTTTCTAAGAAAACCCAGTAGAAATATTCATCCTTTTGTTCTCACCTACTCACTGGTGTTGCTGTGCTCTGAGGAGTGACCTTGTCTGTCTGGCTCCCCCTGATCCTCCTTTTTGGTCCTTGTTCTCTCTCTCCTCCCTGGTGGAAGCACAAATTGCATGCTTGACTGACTGTGACATCCTTGAAAATGGATTTTATTGTAATGGCTCGAAGCCCTCAGCCAGGTTCCAGAATTCATCGCTTAAAAAAGTGGCCTCATTTCCTATTTTTTGTTATCTTTCACTTTTTGTGCCGTAGCAGTGGATTCTGATGTCTTTGGCCCTGTTACTTCTTACTCCAATAGTATTTTAAGGAATTATTTTTAAGCTATATGATTATTTAAAAAAATGCAGTTTGTTATATTCATGTCTGTTATGTTACTTCAGTACTAGAAGATAATTCATTGTAACAATACTTAGATTTAACAGCTCTCGTATGAGTGCATCCTAGCCCAACATAGTCCAATTTGTAATACTGGAAAAGTATTTTAAACAACAGACCCACCATGTTATGATCTGCGTGTAAAGGAATACATTAAATTTGATACTTTAAAGTTTTTCATGTTTTTGTGTAGTTTTACTGGTATCCCAAATGGATCTGGTAACCCTTTTTCACGAGTTATGCTCTCCCAAGATGTTCAGTTTGATAACTGTGATAATTTAAAATTTAATCATAGTGATAGCTACAAAATAACCTCAAATTCATCTCAGCTGAGGATTTTTGTGACTACGGAAATAACAAAATGGTGGCATATAATTGAAGAGTCCATTAAGTCCTATTGTTTCCTTGTTCTGAGCGATAATTTCACTATTACTACAGCTTCCTGTTTTGTGAACACATTCTCTTCCAGTCTGAAGGCTGATTCAAAATTCCAGTTTTATTATTGTTATTGCTCTCAGGAAATGTTGAGACTAATCCAGGCCCAGACACATCTACTGAGTGT